>NW_021822911.1:327500-527500 GCF_901001165.1 Salmo trutta | reverse complement strand
GTGTGTGTGTGTGTGTGTGTATTTGTCGTGTGTGTGTGTGTGTGTTTGTCGTGTGTGTGTGTGTGTGTGTGTGTATTAGTCCTGTGTGTGTGTGTGTGTGTGTGTATTTGTCCTGTGTGTGTATTTGTCCTGTGTGTGTGTATTTGTCCTGTGTGTGTGTGTGTGTATTTGTCCTGTGTGTGTGTGTGTGTATTTGTCGTGTGTGTGTGTATTTGTCGTGTGTGTGTATTTGTCCTGTGTGTGTGTGTGTGTGTGTGTGGGTGTATTTGTCCTGTGTGTGTGTGTGTGTGTGTGTGTGTGTGTGTGTATTTGTCCTGTGTGTGTGTGTGTATTTGTCCTGTGTGTGTGTGTGTGTGTATATTTGTCCTTTGTGTGTGTGTGTGTGTGTGTATTTGTCCTGTGTGTGTGTGTGTGTGTGTGTATTTGTCCTATGTGTGTGTGTGTGTGTGTATTTGTCTTGTGTGTGTGTGTGTGTGTGTGTATTTGTCCTGTGTGTGTGTGTGTGTGTGTATTTGTCCTGTGTGTGTGTGTGTGTATTTGTGTGTGTGTGTGTATTTGTCCTGTGTGTGGTGTGTGTGTGTGTGTGTGTATTTGTCCTGTGTGTGTGTGTGGGTGTATTTGTCCTGTGTGTGTGTGTGGGTGTATTTGTCCTGTGTGTGTGTGTGTGTGTGTATTTGTCCTGTGTGTGTGTGTGTATTTGTCCTGTGTGTGTGTGTGTATTTGTCCTGTGTGTGTGTGTATTTGTCCTGTGTGTGTGTATTTGTCCTGTGTGTTTGTGTATTTGTCCTGTGTGTGTGTGTGTATTTGTGTGTGTGTGTGTGTGTGTTTGTCCTGTGTGTGTGTGTGTGTGTGTTTGTCCTGTGTGTGTGTGTGTGTGTATTTGTCCTGTGTGTGTGTGTATTTGTCCTGTGTGTGTGTGTGTGTGTATTTGTCCTGTGTGTGTGTGTGTGTATTTGTCCTGTGTGTGTGTATTTGTCCTGTGTGTGTGTATTTGTCCTGTGTGTGTGTGCATTTGTCCTGTGTGTGTGTGTGTATTTGTCCTGTGTGTGTGTGTGTGTGTGTGTGTTTGTCCTGTGTGTGTGTGTGTTTGTCCTGTGTGTGTGTGTGTGTGAACAGGGCTCCGGGCAGCCGAGCGGAAATGGAGGAAAACTCGCCTCCCTGCGGACCTGGCATCCTTTCACGCCCTCCTCTCTACATTTTCTCTTCTGTCTCTGCTGCTAAAGCCACTTTCTACCACTCTAAATTCCAAGCATCTGCCTCTAACCCTAGGAAGCTCTTTGCTACCTTCTCCTCCCTCCTGAATCCTCCTCCCCCTCCCCTTTGATACTGTGAACCATCAGATCCTCCTCTCCACCCTCTCCGAGTTGGGTATCTCCGGCGCGGCTCACTCTTGGATTACGTCCTACCTGACAGGTCGCTCCTACCAGGTGGCGTGGCGAGAATCCGTCTCCGCACCACATGCTCTCACCACTGGTGTCCCCCAGGGCTCAGTTCTAGGCCCTCTCCTATTCTCGCTATACACCAAGTCACTTGGCTCCGTCATATCCTCACATGGTCTCTCCTATCATTGCTACGCAGACGACACAATTAATTTTCTCCTTTCCCCCTTCTGATAACCAGGTGGCGAATCGCATCTCTGCATGTCTGGCTGACATATCAGTGTGGATGACGGATCACCACCTCAAGCTGAACCTCGGCAAGACGGAGCTGCTCCTCCTCCCAGGGAAGGACTGCCCGTTCCATGATCTCGCCATCACGGTTGACAACTCCCTTGTGTCCTCCTCCCAGAGTGCTAAGAACCTTGGCGTGACCCTGGACAACACCCTGTCGTTCTCCACTAACATCAAGGCGGTGACCCGATCCTGTAGGTTCATGCTCTACAACATTCGCAGAGTACGACCCTGCCTCACACAGGAAGCGGCGCAGGTCCTATTCCAGGCACTTGTCATCTCCCGTCTGGATTACTGCAACTCGCTGTTGGCTGGGCTCCCTGCCTGTGCCATTAAACCCCTACAACTCATCCAGAACGCCGCAGCCCGTCTGGTGTTCAACCTTCCCAAGTTCTCTCACGTCACCCCGCTCCTCCGCTCTCTCTACTGGCTTCCAGTTGAAGCTCGCATCCGCTACAAGACCATGGTGCTTGCCTACGGAGCTGTGAGGGGAACGGCACCTCCGTACCTTCAGGCTCTGATCAGGCCCTACACCCAAACAAGGGCACTGCGTTCATCCACCTCTGGCCTGCTGGCCCCCCTACCTCTGAGGAAGCACAGTTCCCGCTCAGCCCAGGCAAAACTGTTCGCTGCTCTGGCACCCCAATGGTGGAACAAGCTCCCTCACGACGCCAGGACAGCGGAGTCAATCACCACCTTCCGGAGACACCTGAAACCCCACCTCTTTAAGGAATACCTGGGATAGGATAAAGTAATCCTTCTACCCCCCCCCCCGAAAGATTTAGATGCACTATTGTAAAGTGGTTGTTCCACTGGATATCTTAAGGTGAATGCACCAATTTGTAAGTCGCTCTGGATAAGAGCGTCTGCTAAATGACTTAAATGTAATGTAAATGTAAATGTTTGTCCTGTGTGTGTGTGTGTGTGTGTGTGTGTATATTTGTCTTGTGTGTGTGTGTGTGTATTTGTCCTGTGTGTGTGTGTGTATTTGTCCTGTGTGTGTGTGTGTGTATTTGTCCTGTGTGTGTGTGTGTGTGTGTTTGTCCTGTGTGTGTGTGTGTGTATTTGTCGTGTGTGTGTGTGTCTGTGTGTGTGTGTGTGTATTTGTCCTGTGTGTGTGTGTGTGTGTTTGTGTATTTGTCCTGTGTGTGTGTATTTGTCCTGTGTGTGTATTTGTCCTGTGTGTGTATTTGTCCTGTGTGTGTATTTGTCCTGTGTGTGTATTTGTCCTGTGTGTGTGTGTGTATTTGTCCTGTGTGTGTGTGTATTTGTCCTGTGTGTGTGTGTGTATTTGTCCTGTGTGTGTGTGTGTATTTGTCCTGTGTGTGTGTATTTGTCCTGTGTGTGTGTGTGTGTATTTGTCCTGTGTGTGTGTGTGTGTGTGTATTTGTCCTGTGTGTGTGTATTTGTCCTGTGTGTGTGTGTGTATTTGTCCTGTGTGTATTTGTCCTGTGTGTGTGTGTATTTGTCGTGTGTGTGTATATGTCCTGTGTGTGTGTGTGTATTTGTCCTGTGTGTATTTGTCCTGTGTGTGTGTGTATTTTGTCGTGTGTGTGTATTTTGTCCTGTGTGTGTGTGTATTTGTCCTGTGTGTGTGTGTGTATTTGTCCTGTGTGTGTGTGTGTATGTGGTTGTATTTGTCCTGTGTGTGTGTGTGTGTGTGTGTGTTTATTTGTCCTGTGTGTGGTGTGTGTGTATTTGTCCTGTGTGTGTGTGTGTGTGTATTTGTCCTGTGTGTGTGTGTATGTGTGTGTATTTGTCCTGTGTGTGTGTGTGTGTGTATTTTGTCCTGTGTGTGTGTGTTTGTGTGTTTTGTCCTGTGTGTGTGTGTGTATTTGTCCTGTGTGTGTTTGTGTGTATTTGTCCTGTGTGTGTGTGTGTGTGTGTTTTTGTCCTGTGTGTGTGTGTGTGTGTGTGTGTGTGTGTATGTGTGTGTGTGTATTTGTCCTGTGTGTGTGTGTGTGTGTGTGTGTGTATTTGTCTTGTGTGTGTGTGTATTTGTCCTGTGTGTGTGTGTATTTGTGTGTGTGTTTATGTGTTTGTCCTGTGTGTGTGTGTGTGTGTGTATTTGTCCTGTGTGTGTGTGTGTGTATTTGTCGTGTGTGTGTGTGTGTGTATTTGTCCTGTGTGTGTGTGTGTGTGTGTATTTGTCCTGTGTGTGTGTGTATTTGTCCTGTGGGTGTGTGTGTATTTGTCCTGTGTGTGTTTGTGTGTATTTGTCCTGTGTGTGTGTGTGTGTGTGTTTTGTCCTGTGTGTGTGTGTGTGTGTGTGTATGTGTGTGTGTGTATTTGTCCTGTGTGTGTGTGTGTGTGTGTGTGTGTATTTGTCCTGTGTGTGTGTGTGTGTGTGTATTTGTCCTGTGTGTGTGTGTGTGTGTGTGTATTTGTCCTGTGTGTGTGTATTTGTCCTGTGTGTGTGTGTGTGTGTGTGTATTGTCGTGTTTGTGTGTGTGTGTGTATTTGTCCTGTGTGTGTGTGTGTATTTGTCCTGTGTGTGTGTGTGTGTGTGTATTTGTCCTGTGTGTGTGTGTGTGTGTGTGTGTATTTGTCCTGTGTGTGTGTGTGTATTTGTCCTGTGTGTGTGTGTGTGTGTATTTGTCCTGTGTGTGTGTGTGTGTGTATTTGTCCTGTGTGTGTGTGTGTGTATTTGTCCTGTGTGTGTGTGTGTGTGTGTATTTGTCCTGTGTGTGTGTATTTGTCCTGTGTGTGTGTATTTGTCCTGTGTGTGTGTGTTTTGTGTGTGTGTATTTGTCGTGTGTGTGTGTGTGTGTGTGTATTTGTCCTGTGTGTGTGTGTGTATTTGTCCTGTGTGTGTGTGTATATGTGTCCTGTGTGTGTGTGTGTGTGTGTGTGTATTTGTCTTGTGTGTGTGTGTATTTGTCCTGTGTGTGTGTGTATTTATGTGTGTGTTTGTGTGTTTGTCCTGTGTGTGTGTGTGTGTGTGTATTTGTCCTGTGTGTGTGTGTGTGTATTTGTCGTGTGTGTGTGTGTGTGTGTATTTGTCCTGTGTGTGTGTGTGTGTATTTGTCCTGTGTGTGTGTGTATTTGTCCTGTGTGTGTGTGTGTATTTGTCCTGTGTGTGTTTGTGTGTATTTGTCCTGTGTGTGTGTGTGTGTGTGTGTTTTTGTCCTGTGTGTGTGTGTGTGTGTGTATTTGTCCTGTGTGTGTGTGTGTGTGTGTGTATTGTCCTGTGTGTGTGTGTGTGTGTGTATTTGTCCTGTGTGTGTGTGTGTGTATTTGTCCTGTGTGTGTGTGTGTGTATTTGTCCTGTGTGTGTGTATTTGTCCTGTGTGTGTGTGTGTATTGTCGTGTGTGTGTGTGTGTGTGTATTTGTCCTGTGTGTGTGTGTGTATTTGTCCTGTGTGTGTGTGTATATTTGTCCTGTGTGTGTGTATTTGTCCTGTGTGTGTGTGTGTATTTGTCCTGTGTGTGTGTGTATTTGTCTTGTGTGTGTGTGTATTTGTCCTGTGTGTGTGTGTATTTGTGTGTGTGTGTGTTTGTCCTGTGTGTGTGTGTGTGTGTGTGTGTATTTGTCCTGTGTGTGTGTGTGTGTGTATTTGTCGTGTGTGTGTGTGTGTGTGTATTTGTCCTGTGTGTGTGTGTGTGTGTGTTTTTGTCGTGTGTGTGTGTATTTGTCCTGTGTGTGTGTGTGTGTATTTGTCGTGTGTGTGTGTGTGTGTGCATTTGTCCTGTGTGTGTATTTGTCCTGTGTGTGTGTGTATTTGTCCTGTGTGTGTGTGTATTTGTGTGTGTGTGTGTGTATTTGTGTAAACTACTGAAAGAGCTGCTTCCTGTGCTTGGCCCTCCTATGTTGAACATAATAAACGGCTCTCTATCCACCGGATGTGTACCAAGCTCACTAAAAGTGGCAGTAATAAAGCCTCTCTTGAAAAAGCCGAATCTTGACCCAGAAATTATAAAAAAACTATCGGCCTATATCGAATCTTCCATTCCTCTCAAAAATTTTAGAAAAAGTTGTTGCGCAGCAACTCACTGCCTTCCTGAAGACAAACAATGTATACGAAACGCTTCAGTCTGGTTTTAGACCCCATCATAGCACTGAGACTGCACTTGTGAAGGTGGTAAATGACCTTTTAATGACGTCAGACCGAGGCTCTGCATCTGTCCTCATGCTCCTAGATCTTAGTGCCGCTTTTGATACCATCGATCACCACATTCTTTTGGAGAGATTGGAAACCCAAATTGGTCTACATGGACAAGTTCTGGCCTGGTTTAGATCTTATCTGTCGGAAAGATATCAGTTTGTCTCTGTGAATGGTTCGTCCTCTGACAAATCAATTGTAAATTTCGGTGTTCCTCAAGGTTCCGTTCTAGGACCACTATTGTTTTCACTATATATTTTACCTCTTGGGGATGTCATTCGAAAACATAATGTTAAATTTCACTGCTATGCGGACGACACACAGCTGTACATTTCAATGAAACATGGTGAAGCCCCAAAATTGCCCTCGCTAGAAGCCTGTGTTTCAGACATAAGGAAGTGGATGGCTGCAAATTTTCTACTTTTAAACTCGGACAAAACAGAGATGCTTGTCCTAGGTCCCAAGAAACAAAGAGATCTTCTGTTGAATCTGACAATTAATCTGGATGGTTGTACAGTCGTCTCAAATAAAACTGTGAAGGACCTCGGCGTTACTCTGGACCCTGATCTCTCTTTTGAAGAACATATCAAGACTGCTTCAAGGACAGCTTTTTTCCATCTACGTAACATTGCAAAAATCTGAAACTTTCTGTCCAAAAATGACGCAGAAAAATTTATCCATGCTTTTGTTGCTTCTAGGCTCGATTACTGCAATGCTCTACTTTCCGGCAACCCGGATAAAGCACTAAACAAACTTCAGTTAGTGCTAAATACGGCTGCTAGAATCCTGACTAGAACCAAAAAATTTGATCATATTACTCCAGTGCTAGCTTCCCTACACTGGCTTCCTGTTAAGGCAAGGGCTGATTTCAAGGTTTTACTGCTAACCTACAAAGCATTACATGGGCTTGCTCCTACCTATCTTTCCGATTTGGTCCTGCCGTACATACCTACACGTACGCTACGGTCACAAGACGCAGGCCTCCTAATTGTCCCTAGAATTTCTAAGCAAACGGCTGGAGGTAGGGCTTTCTCCTATAGAGCTCCATTTTTATGGAATGGTCTGCCTACCCATGTGAGAGACGCAGACTCAGTCTCAACCTTTAAGTCTTTACTGAAGACTTATCTCTTCAGTAGGTCCTATGATTAAGTATAGTCTGGCCCAGGAGTGTGAAGGTGAACGGAAAGGCTGGAGCAACGAACCGCCCTTGCTGTCTCTGCCTTGTCGGTTCCCCTCTTCCCACTGGGATTCTCTGCCTCTAACCCTTTTACAGGGGCTGAGTCACTGACTTACTGGTGTTCTTCCATGCCGTCCATGGGAGGGGTGCGTCACTTGAGTAGGTTGAGCCACTGACGTGGTCTTCCTGTCTGGGTTGGCGCCCCCCCCTTGGGTTGTGCCGTGGCGGACATCTTTGTGGGCTATACTCGGCCTTGTCTTCGGACGGTAAGTTGGTGGTTGTAGATATCCCTCTAGTGGTGTGGGGGCTGTGCTTTGGCAAAGTGGGTGGTGTTATATCCTGCCTGTTTGGCCCTGTCCGGGGGTATCATCGGATGGGGCCACAGTGTCTTCTGATCCCTCCTGTCTCAGCCTCCAGTATTTATGCTGCAGTAGTTTATGTGTCGGGGGGCTGGGGTCAGTCTGTTACATCTGGAGTATTCTCTTGTCTTATCCGGTGTCCTGTGTGAATGTAAATATGCTCTCTCTAATTCTCTCTTTCTTTCTTTCTTTCTCTCGGAGGACCTGAGCCCTAGGACTACCTGGCATGATGACTCCTTGCTGTCCCCAGTCCACCTGGCCATGCTGCTGCTCCAGTTTCAACTGTTCTGCCTGCGGCTACGGAACCCTGACCTGTTCACCGGACGTGCTTGTTGCACCCTCGACAATTACTATGATTATTATTATTTGACCATGCTGGTCATTTACGAACATTTTAACATCTTGACCATGTTCTGTTATAATATCCACCCGGCACAGCCAGAAGAGGACTGGCCACCCCTCATAGCCTGGTTCCTCTCTAGGTTTCTTCCTAGGTTTTTGGCCTTTCTCAGGAGTTTTTCCTAGGGAGTTTTTCCCAGCCACCGTGCTTCTTTCACATGCATTGCTTGCTGTTTGGGGTTTTAGGCTGGGTTTCTGTACAGCACTTTGAGATTTCAGCTGATGTACGAAGGGCTATATAAATACATTTGATTTGATTTGATTTGATTTGATTTGTGTGTGGGTGTATTTGTCCTGTGTGTGTGTGTGTGTATTTGTCCTGTGTGTGTGTGTGTGTGTGTATTTGTCCTGTGTGTGTGTGTGTGTGTGTGTTTGTGTATTTGTCCTGTGTGTGTGTGTGTGTGTGTGTGTTTGTCCTGTGTGTGTATTTGTCCTGTGTGTGTATTTGTCCTGTGTGTGTATTTGTCCTGTGTGTGTATTTGTCCCGTGTGTGTGTGTATTTGTCCTGTGTGTGTGTGTATTTGTCCTGTGTGTGTGTGTGTATTTGTCCTGTGTGTGTGTGTGTATTTGTCCTGTGTGTGTATATTTGTCCTGTGTGTGTGTGTATTTGTCCTGTGTGTGTGTGTGTATTTGTCCTGTGTGTGTGTCTGTGTGTGTGTATTTGTCCTGTGTGTGTGTGTGTGTGTGTATTTGTCCTGTGTGTGTGTGTGTGTGTATTTGTCCTGTGTGTGTGTGTGTGTGTGTGTGTGTGTGTGTATTTGTCCTGTGTGTGTGTGTGTATTTGTCCTGTGTGTGTGTGTGTGTCTGTATTTGTCCTGTGTGTGTATTTGTCCTGTGTGTGTGTGTGTATTTGTCCTGTGTGTGTGTGTGTGTGTATTTGTCCTGTGTGTGTGTGTGTGTGTATTTGTCCTGTGTGTGTGTGTGTGTATTTGTCCTGTATGTGTGTGTGTGTGTGTATTTGTCCTGTGTGTGTGTGTGTGTGTGTGTGTGTGTGTATTTGTCCTGTGTGTGTGTGTGTGTGTGTATTTGTCCTGTGTGTGTGTGTGTGTATTTGTCCTGTGTGTGTGTGTGTGTGTGTGTGTGTATTTGTGCTGTGTGTGTGTGTGTATTTGTCCTGTGTGTGTGTGTGTGTGTGTGTGTGTATTTGTCGTGTGTGTGTATTTGTCCTGTGTGTGTATTTGTCCTGTGTGTGTATTTGTCCTGTGTGTGTGTGTATTTGTCCTGTGTGTGTGTTGTGTGTGTTTTGTCCTGTGTGTGTGTGTGTGTGTTTGTCCTGTGTGTGTATTTGTCCTGTGTGTGTATTTGTCCTGTGTGTGTATTTGTCCTGTGTGTGTGTGTGTATGTAATTGTCGTGTGTGTGTGTGTGTGTATTTGTCCTGTGTGTGTGTGTGTGTGTATTTGTCCTGTGTGTGTGTGTGTGTGTATTTGTCCTGTGTGTGTGTATTTGTCCTGTGTGTGTGTGTGTATTTGTCCTGTGTGTGTGTGTGTGTGTGTATATTTGTCCTGTGTGTGTGTGTGTGTGTGTGTGTATTTGTCCTGTGTGTGTGTATTTGTCCTGTGTGTGTGTGTGTGTGTGTGTATTTGTCCTGTGTGTGTGTGTATTTGTCCTGTGTGTGTGTGTGTGTGTGTGTATTTGTCCTGTGTGTGTGTGTGTATATTTGTCCTGTGTGTGTGTGTGTATTTATCCTGTGTGTGTGTATTTGTCCTGTGTGTGTGTGTGTGTGTGTGTGTGTATTTGTCCTGTGTGTGTGTGTATATCCTCTGTGTGTGTGTGTGTGTGTGTTTATTTGTCCTGTGTGTGTGTGTGTGTGTATTTATCCTGTGTGTGTGTATTTGTCCTGTGTGTAAGCGTGTGTGTGTGTGTGTTTTTGTCCTGTGTGTGTGTGTGTGTGTGTATATCCTGTGTGTGTGTGTGTGTGTGTATTTGTCCTGTGTGTGTGTGTGTGTATTTGTCCTGTGTGTGTGTGTGTGTGTGTGTGTATTTGTCCTGTGTGTGTGTGTGTGTGTGTTTCACACTGGACACACACGACAATCACACACACACACACACACACAGGACAAATACACACACACACACACACACACACACAGTCAGCATATAACTTTGTCCAGGACAAATGTGTGTGTGTATATTTGTCCTGTGTGTGTGTGTATTTGTCGCGTGTGTATTTGTCGCGCGTGTGTATTTGTCGCATGTGTGTATTTGTCGCGTGTGTGTATTTGTCCTGTGTGTGTATTTGTCCTGTGTGTGTATTTGTCCTGTGTGTGTATTTGTCCTGTGTGTGTATTTGTCCTGTATGTGTTTCGCAGACAGTCATTGAGGGATACACCTGAACTCACACACACACACACACACACACACACACACAGGGGACACACACACAGGACACAGGACACACAGTCAGCATATAACTTTGTCCAAGTGTTGGTCAGAATGTTTGTCTTAACGAGCCTGATAAGTCAAACATGTCTGATATGAACATAGACGTAAACCCTCTACATACTTGAGTTTCTCCAGTCTGCAGTGTGGATCCTCCAGTCCAGCAGAGAGCAGTCTGACTCCTGAGTCTCCTAGGTGATTGTAGCTCAGGTCCAGCTCTCTCAGGTGTGAGGGGTTTGACCTCAGAGCTGAGACCAGAGAAGCACAGCCTTTCTCTGTGACTAGACAGCCTGACAGCCTGCAAAGAGTCAAATCATATTAAAACCACACTGCTATTCTTTGGTGGTGAAAATAGTGGCAGCATATTTGTTTCTACATTTTCAGAAATCAGTGTCCTGAAACCTGCCAAATCTATTCATCAATTAATGAATCTTTATTTTAAATGATCATATTACTTGTAGAGAAATATGTACAGTACAAATATTTGAGTAGACTGACCAGACCAATTTAAAAGCAGTATCAGTCAAAAGACAGACAGTGAGGTATCAGATTTAGATTGTATTGAGTATACAGTCCACACCATATCTATTTTGAAAGTGAAGATAACATTTTAAATGTGGCTCAAAATTCCAACATTTTGGATTTCAGATCAAATGTTTCATATGAGGTGACAGTATATAATGTCACCTTTTATTTGAGGATATTTTCATACATTTCTGTTTCACCATTTAGAAAAATAAAAGCACTTTATGCATCTAGTCCCCCTATTTAAAGAACTCATAAGTATTCTGACCAATTCACTCATAGTGTATTAAAGTAGTCAAAAGATTAGTGTTTGGTTGTAAACTAGTTGGATGCATTTGCAGTTTGTTTTGCCCAATAATAAAATGGTGGATGATGACTGGATTAATTTCTGTCTAAGTGAGTAGATAACATGTTTCTAAACACTACTAAATGAACCCTGATGATAACATGATTAATACAAATCATGAATGAATCATGAATAATAATGAGAGAGAAAGTTAGAGGCTACAACAAAACATGCTAACCTCTCACCATTACCAATAACAGAGGCTACAACAAAACATGCTAACCTCTCACCATTACCAATAACAGAGACTACAACAAAACATGCTAACCTCTCACCATTACCAATAACAGAGGATACAACAAAACATGCTAACCTCTCACCATTACCAATAACAGAGGCTACAACAAAACATGCTAACCTCTCACCATTACCAATAACAGAGGATACAACAAAACATGCTAACCTCTCACCATTACCAATAACAGAGGCTACAACAAAACATGCTAACCTCTCACCATTACCAATAACAGAGGATACAACAAAACATGCTAACCTCTCACCATTACCAATAACAGAGACTACAACAAAACATGCTAACCTCTCACCATTACCAATAACAGAGGCTACAACAAAACATGCTAACCTCTCACCATTACCAATAACAGAGGATACAACAAAACATGCTAACCTCTCACCATTACCAATAACAGAGACTACAACAAAACATGCTTACCTCTCACCATTACCAATAACAGAGGATACAACAAAACATGCTAACCTCTTACCATTACCAATAACAGAGACTACAACAAAACATGCTAACCTCTCACCATTACCAATAACAGAGGCTACAACAAAACATGCTAACCTCTCACCATTACCAATAACAGAGGCTACAACAAAACATGCTAACCTCTCACCATTACCAATAACAGAGGCTACAACAAAACATGCTAACCTCTCACCATTACCAATAACAGAGACTACAACAAAACATGCTAACCTCTCACCATTACCAATAACAGAAGCTACAACAAAACATGCTAACCTCTCACCATTACCAATAACAGAGGCTACAACAAAACATGCTAACCTCTCACCATTACCAATAACAGAGGCTACAACAAAACATGCTAACCTCTCACCATTACCAATAACAGAGGATACAACAAAACATGCTAACCTCTCACCATTACCAATAACAGAGGCTACAACAAAACATGCTAACCTCTCACCATTACCAATAACAGAGGCTACAACAAAACATGCTAACCTCTCACCATTACCAATAACAGAGGCTATAGCAAAACATGCTAACCTCTCACCATTACCAATTTATTTATTTATTTCACCTTTATTTTAAAAGAAATAAAAATAATAATAAACCCCAATGAGTCGTGCACAACCCGTGTCCAAATTAAGCACCTCACATTGTGGTTACTCACGACTTGGTAGATATTCCCTCAGCGAAGTATGGCAGTTCCATGCAGGTTTCCTCACCAAGTCCAAGGCAGCACAGCTACCCATGCAGACAGTCCTCCTTAGTAACCGATATCCCCATGGCAACACAGCTACCCATGTAGACAGTCCTCCTTAGTAACCGATATCCCCATGGCAACACAGCTCCCCATGCAGACAGTCCTCCTTAGTAACCGATATCCCCATGGCAACACGAACTCGTTAAGCTTCCCAAGGAATTATCTCCCGGTGTCACACGATGCTAGGCTAACCTCTAGACTGGCTAATACCTCCACGACGAGATGGTAGCTTCAGTCTTTACTAAGTTTTAACTAAATTATAACAACTCTTTTATTAAATAAAACATGTATTTCCCTTCATGTGTTAGTAGCTATGGGTTTTGTTGTAGTTCTGTCGTCTTCTTTTATAATTTTTCTTCACCAACCGTCCTGAGGTAAAACGACCATCCTTTCATCAACGTCTTTTTCCCTCCCGTTAACCAGGTCAACACCCATTGGCCACAACTTAACAAGCGACCTTATTGGTCAAAACTTCAACTTCAAAGTAAAACAAACTATTCACTTATACATAAAATAAATATTTCTTCAAAAAGCATAATGCATTAACAACATTACAGTTTAGGAGCAATTCAATCATCTTTTAAATATAATACCAATTAATTATAACAAATAAACTCAATACTTGGTTCAAACAAGGGTATTACACAAACATACAGTCAATAATACAGTAGAAAAATAAGTCTATATACAATGTGAGCAAATGAAGTGAAATAAGGGAGGTAAAGGCAAAAAAAGGCCATGGTGGCAAAGTAAATACAATATAGCAAGTAAAACACTCGAATGGTAGATATGCAGTGGAAGAAAGTGCAAAGTAGAAATAGAAATAATGGGGTGCAAAGAAGCTAAATAAATAAATACAGTAGGGGAAGAGGTAGTTGGGCTTAATTATAGATGGGCTATGTACAGGTGCAGTAATCTGTGAGCTGCTCTGACAGCTAGTGCTTAAAGCTAGTGAGGGAGATAAGTGTTTACAGTTTTAGAGATTTTTGTAGTTCGTTCCAGTCATTGGCAGCAGAGAACTGGAAGGAGAGGCGGCCGAAGGAGGAATTGGCTTTGGGTGCGACCAGGGAGATATACCTGCTGGAGCGCGTGCTACAGGTGGGTGCTGCTATGGTGACCAGTGAGCGGAGATAAGGGGGGACTTTACCTAGCAGGGTCTTGTAGATGACCTGGAGCCAGTGGGTTTGGCGACAAGTATGAAGCGAGGGCCAGACAACGAGAGCGTACAGGTCGCAGTGGTGGGTAGTACTGTATATGGGGCTTTGGTGACAAAACGGATGGCACTGTGATAGACTGCATCCAATTTATTGAGTAGGGTATTGGAGGCTATTTTGTAAATGACATCGCCGAAGTCGAGGATCGGTAGGATGGTAAGTTTTATAAGGGTATGTTTGGCAGCATGAGTGAAGGATGCTATGTTGCGAAATAGGAAGCCAATTCTAGATTTAACTTTGGATTGGAGATGCTTATAGTGAGTCTGGAAGGAGAGTTTACAGTCTAACCAGACACCCAGGTATTTGTAGTTGTCCACATATTCTAAGTCAGAACCGTCCAGAGTAGTGATGCTGGACAGGCGGGCAGGTGCAGGCAGCGATCGGTTGAAGAGCATGCATTTAGTTTTACTTGTATTTAAGAGCAGTTGGAGGCCACGGAAGGAGAGTTGTATGGCATTGAAGCTCGTCTGGAGGTTAGTTAACACAGTGTCCAAAGGGTCAGAAGTATACAGAATAATACCAATAACAGAGGGGGTATGATCTTTGTGCCTCTGTAACTTTCTCATTTATCATCATTCACGATTAATTCCTGATTATTCATAATCATGGTAGGATCCACATGAATGTAGAAGTGTTCAGAAACATCTTCTATTCTTACTGACAATACAAGTGAAGTGACTCCAAAATGACAGGACATTATTCACTATTCAGTTTCTATTAAGAAAAATATAATCCAAAACACAACCAAAACAAACTGCAAATGCATTCAACAAGTTTGTAGAATCACAAGCTTGATGTAATCACTGCAGGCATGGAATATGGGACCACATACTAAACTTATGACAACTTTAATACAATATAAGTGCATTTGTCCGAATATGTACAACTTTTTCAAATGGGAGAACTAAATACATAAAGTGCTTTCCTTTCTTAACAGTAACACAGCTATGTATGAAAATACCCTCAAATAAAAGGTGACATTCTGTACTGTCACCTAATATGAAACATTCTATCTCAAATCCAAAATGCTGGAGCATAGCACCACATTTAAAACTGTAACCTTCACTGTCCACACACATATAGTGTGGACTATGTGTGTCTGGTAAACACACGTGGATCTGGTGAACAGTTATCACTTGTTGACCAACTACAGGAATACTGACCTCAGAGTCTCCAGTTTACAGTGGGGATTCCCCAATCCAGCAGAGAGCAGCTTCACTCCTGAATCCTTCAGGTCATTGTTACTCAGATCCAGCTCTCTCAGGTGTGAGGGGTTTGACTTCAGAGCTGAGACCAGAGAAGCACAGCCTTTCTTTGTGACTCCACAGCCTGACAGCCTGACAAAGAGATCATCATGACTTCACAAACACACTGTTAATTTAACACCAGTAGTGTAGAAGGACAACGGTAGATGCATTTGGTTTATTCTCTCAAACAACATAGAGATTCATCTTCCATCAAAGCATTTATTCTTTAATATCTGATTCAATATGTTATTCAATATAATATTATATACATATTATAATACATATTTTTCTCTAAACTGAATATTTCTTCCTGATGATTACTTCTTATATGTCATTTTATTTACTCACAGAGCAGCTCTGGAGGCTTTGAACACTGGCAGCAGCCTCAGAAGACCTTCCTCTGATCTGGAGTATTTCTTCAGGTCAAACACATCCAGCTCCTTTTCTGAAGTCAGCAACACAAAGACCAGAGCTGACCACTGTGCAGGTGACAGGCTGGGTTGTGAGAGACTTCCTGATCTCAGGAAGCTTTGGATCTCCTCCACTAGAGAATGGTCATTCAGTTCATTCAGACAGTGGAACAGATTGATGCTCCTCTCTGGAGAGGGATTCTCCCTGATCTTCTCCTTGATGTACTTGACTGTCTCTTCATTGCTCTGTGAGCTGCTTCTTGTCTTTGTCAGTAGACCTAGTAAGTGCTTCTGATTGGACTCCAGTGAGAAGCCCAGAAGGAAGCGGAGGAACAGGTCCAGGTTTCCTGTCTCACTTTGTAAGGCTTTATCCACAGCACTCTTGTAGAAAGTAACTTCAGGCTCGTCTTTTGTTTCCAGTTTGTCCATTAGATTCTCATTGTTGTTGATGAATGAGAGGAACACATATACAGCAGCCAGAAACTCCTGAATGCTCAGATGCACGAAGCAGTACACCTTGTCTTGGTACAGCCCACATTCCTCTTTAAAGAGCTGTGTGCACAATCCTGAGTACACTGAGGCTTCACTGACATCAATGCCAGCCTCTTTCAGGTCTTCTTCATAGAAAATCAGATTGCCATTCACAAGCTGTTGAAAAGCCAGTTTTCCCAGTGACAGAATGCTCTCATTATTCAAGTGCGGACCTGTCTCTTCTTTCCCAAGATACTTTTCATTCTTCTGTTTGGTATGAAACACCACAAGGTGTGTGTACATCTCAGTCAGAGTCTTGGGCATCTCTTCTCTCTTATGTTTCAGCATGGGTTCAAGGACTATTGCAGAAATCCAACAGAAGACTGGAATGTGGCACATGATGTGGAGGCTCCTTGATGTCTTTATGTGTGAGATGATTCTGCTGGCCAGGTCCTCATCACTGAATCTCTTTCTGAAATACTCCTCCTTCTGTGGGTCATTGAACCCTCGTACCTCTGTCACCTGGTCAACACACCCTGAAGGGATCTTATTGGCTGCTGCAGGTCGGGTAGTTATCCAGAGGAGAGCAGAGGGAAGCAGGTTTCCCTTGATGAGATTTGTCAGCAGAACATCCACTGAGGTTGACTCTGTGACGTCACAACAGATGTTGTTCTTCTGGAAGTCTAGGGGCAGTCGGCACTCATCCAAACCATCAAAGATGAACAGAACTTTGTACTTGTTATAGTTGGAGATTCTTGATTGTTTGGTTTCCATTGAGAAGTGATTGAGAAGTTCAATCAAAGTGTGTTTATCCTCTTTCATCAAATTCAGCTCCCGAAAAGGGAATGAAAACACAAATTGGACATCCTGATTGGCTTTTCCTTCAGCCCAGTCCAGAATGAACTTCTGCACAGAGACTGTTTTTCCAATGCCAGCGACTCCCTTTGTCAGCACAGTTCTGATGAGTTTGTCTTGTCCAGTTAAGGGTTTGAAGATGTCGTTACATTTGATTGCAGTCTCTGGTCTTGCTTGTTTCCTGGTTGTTGTCTCAATCTGTCTCAGCTCATGTTCATTATTGACCTGTCCTGTTCCACCCTCTGTGATGTAGAGCTCTGTGTAGATCTTATTGAGAAGTGTTGGGTTTCCTTGTTTAGCGATCCCCTCAAATACACATTGAAACTTCTTCTTTAGATTAGATTGGAGTTCACGTTGGCAAATCACAGCAGGATCATCTGAATCTAGAAATAACACAGAGGATATTAATATTACGTCTGTTTTAATAACTACAGTATTGTAGGACTGTTATAACATTTTAAATTATAATAATTTATTCTCTTAACTGAATGTATAAATGTGTAAATGTTTTCATAATGCATTCCAGACTGGTGTGACTGATTATAATATTATTGGTGTTATTGATGGTATTATTAATGTTGTCTCTCTCTCTCTAAATTAATCAACACAACACATCCCTTCTGCTACTTGATGAGGCCACTAGGTGTTGTGTTAAGGCTGCTACAATATCATTGAGTTACACAGCTACTTTAGCTGTACTTTAGCTACAGCTTTTAAATGTTATAAAACAGCATTCAACATGAGGCAGACAGATCTTACAGTTCTCCAGTGTGTCCGCAAGCTCCTTCTGGTTCATTTTCCTCAGGACGTGCAGTGTGATCTTCAGAGCCCCCTCTCTGGCACTGCTCTCCTGCTTCTCATCTTCAGCATCCACCACTTCCTCATCCTGCTTCTGACTCTCAAAGCCTTCTGGGAGTTCTGGACTAAGAATCCTCTTGAATATCTTCAGCTCGTTCTTCACAAATGTCATAATACTCTCTTCAAGCAACTGAAATAAATCAAGTAAATAAGCTAAGCAAGAGAAGAAATGCTTTCTCATTAACACAATAATGAATGATTGACAGATCAACTTTACTTGAGGAAAACAAAAACAAATGTTCATAACAGGACCACATACACTGAATATGGAGGCCAGGTCTGTTTGATGACTCTGGGAAGACTGACCACTGAGAATCTCTGACTCTGATCTCTCCTGTTGGTTTCTGTGGACAAAACATGAGATTATATCTCCTCAACCAGGGAGTACACTCACACACACACACACACACACACACACACACACACACACACACACACACACACACACACACACACACACACACACACACACACACACACACACACACACACACACACGAGGGAATGTTGTGTTTGTTTAATATTGTTTAAGGACTATATAAATGGACTAAAGGATTAGCCTATGGATTATGGAAACAACCAAAATAAATGTGAAAATGGGAGAGGAGAAATGACTAGAGACAGTGTTGTTTAACTCACTGACCATGACCCATGAGTTCTTCTTACCTTTGTTCAGTAGAAAAGTCTCCCTCTCTAAAGAATATAGGTTGACGCATAGACCGGTCACTCTTCATGGACACACAGCTGGGAACAGGGGAGGCTGGTCTCTCCTGCTTGATTGGACTTCAACACAACAGAGACAAACATTACATCTCTCACAAACAGGTATTTGTTTAAAATCTATCACTTGATGCTTTCATTTCAGAGAGACAAAAATATATCTGCCTCACTCTGTCACGTCCTGACCAGAAAAGGGGTAATTTTGTTATTGCAGTTGGTCAGGACGTGGCGTGGTGTGTTTGTTTTGTGTGTTTCGTTTTTTTGGGGGGTTATGTTCTATGTTAATATATTTCTATGTTTGTTCTAGTTCTTATATTTCTATGTGTAGTTTATTGGGTTGACCTTCAATTGGAGGCAGCTGTTTCTCGTTGCCTCTAATTGAAGGTCCTATTTAGTTGGGGGTGTTTTTCCATGGGTTTTGTGGGTAGTTTTTCCGTGTATAGTCTGAGCACCTTACAGGACTGTTTTTCGTCGTGCTTTTGTTCAGTGTTCATTTCTTTAATACATTCAAGAAGATGATTCACATTCCTGCTGCAGTTTGATCCCATCCTTACGACGAACCTGACACACTCTCAAATGTGACCGACCAGCTCAATTTGGTAATTAACTAAATTAACTAAATGTATGGTGTTTTTGGTTTATGTCAGTTTAATTGTTTGTTATGGTATAAGTGGTTATGGTTGTAAGTGATAAAATTAACTAGAAGATTGTATATTTGGAATTCTGAGTAATTACTTCATTAGTAAGGAATTACACATTATTCAGTAGTACTGCAGTTGCTACATAATTCCAATAGATGGCAGCATAAGACCACAATGACATTTCAGAAGATCAGTTTAGTTTTCTCCCTGGATGCACCACCACTCCCCCTCATAGGAAAACTCCTGTGTGGGCTTCTGTCTGTCCTTTCCACACTGCTAACGCAAGAAGAAGACTGCAAAAGCATTTAAAAGATTACTGTTTAGTAATATAATGATGATTCATGTTTATTATTACCTGTTTTTATTTCAAAAGCCAAGGGGCATGTTGTGGTAAATTTAGTAACCGGGAGGGTTGCATGATGTAATTTATTGGCGGGCTGGAAGACGCACTCTTGTCTTTTCTATTCCGAGGTTGTTTACTCACAATATCAGATATTAAGATTTTTTTATCATGCATGTAATGTTATACTAAGGTTGAGGTTCTGACTAGTGATAATTTACCCAGGGTTCAATACCTGCTATAGTCACTATTTTTGTTGCTCTCCCAAAAGCAACACAGCCCTAATACGAGATATATAACTAACTAAAGTAATGAGTGACCATTTCAGAAAATCATGGGACATATAGTCTGTGGTTGTATGCTATTTTATGTCAATCATATTGCTGCTTGTAGCCTATAACTGATGCTTCGTGGTCTTATGCTGCCATCTATTGGAAATATTTAGCAATTAAAAGCTATTCATTCACATACAGACATGGTGAGGTAGCTGAGAAATAAAGTGTATTTTTCCCATTAATTCCTTAGATCAGTCTCAAACCTTCCCCATCTATCCCAATTACTGGACTTTCACATAGAGGTCACCAGGTCACCAAGTTCAAAACACATTTTGAAAATTAAACTAGTGTGTCTTGTTAATCAAGTGTTCTGCCTTACAAATAGTAAATGTAATCATAACAAAACAATAAAAGCAAAATGATTAGATAGATTTTGGTTAACAAAATAATCAAAATGCTATTTAGTACTAAAATAGTTTCTAGAACTGTTCTAGGCTACCCTACCCTAGAATTAGGGTTCAGGATTAAATAGGTTATACGTAGGGTTAGAGTTTCTGTACAGCACTTTGTGACATCTGCTGATGTAAAAAGGGTTTCATAAATACATTTGATTGATTGTTAGGTTTAGGGTTTTTTAGGCAAAAAACAGTATGGGTTTATATCTCTCTTGCTCCTCCCTGTGGCCTTCTGTGGGTACTACATAACTCATTCACGACACCTGCCAGGCTCATAATCTGAAGTAGCAACTGTGTCAGATCCACAAATCAATGAGCTAGACATTTTACATTTACATTTAAGTCATTTAGCATACGCTCTTATCCAGAGCGACTTACAAATTGGTGCATTCACCTTATGATATCCAGTGGAACAACCACTTTACAATAGTGCATCTAAATCTTTTAAGGGGGTTAGAAGGATTACTTTATCCTATCCCAGGTATTCCTTAAAGAGGTGGGGTTTCAGGTGTCTCCGGAAGGTGGTGATTGACTCCGCTGTCCTGGCGTCGTGAGGGAGCTTGTTCCACCATTGGGGTGCCAGAGCAGCGAACAGTTTTGCCTGGGCTGAGCGGGAACTGTGCTTCCTCAGAGGTAGGGGGGCCAGCAGGCCAGAGGTGGATGAACGCAGTGCCCTTGTTTGGGTGTAGGGCCTGATCAGAGCCTGAAGGTACGGAGGTGCCGTTCCCCTCACAGCTCCGTAGGCAAGCACCATGGTCTTGTAGCGGATGCGAGCTTCAACTGGAAGCCAGTAGAGAGAGCAGAGGAGCGGGGTGAAGTGAGAGAACTTGGGAAGGTTGAACACCAGACGGCTGCGGCGTTCTGGATGAGTTGTAGGGGTTTAATGGCACAGGCAGGGAGCCCCGCCAACAGCGAGTTGCAGTAATCCATTTGGTTTGCAACTCAGTGAACCTGCGCAGCATTCACTCAATTTGATGCCTTTGAATGAAGATTGATGCATATCTAATTTCCAGCAGCCATTTAAAAACAAGATGTCGTAAAAAAAATAAAAAATCTATTATTCTGTTGAAATCTTGAAAAAGAGGACATGCAGAAATAATAGTAATAATAATTGAAAAAAGATATACCCATCAAAAATCTATTAATTGAAAATCTGAGAACAGTAATATTGAAGGTACCCATAAGCAACCATTTCTGATGAAAAAACAAATGTGATGCATTTTGGAAATAAACTCTTAATAATTATTTAAAAAATTGTCATCTCACCTCTTGGCTTTGGTGTCATGTTCCCCAGAGAGACTCATTTTAGAGCACTGACCCCTAAACAGAGAACCACAACCAACATGTTGGATAACACAGTCATTCTTTAATGTCAATTGTTGTCATTTATTAATTATCTCTTATCTCTTATGAAACATTTACTAACAGACATATAGAAACAGTCAGGTGATTTAAAGCATCACATGAACATGTAGTTGTGACATTTCATCTCCATGGTAACTGTCAATAATAAAAATAAGTCACTGTTTGTTAAGGTAGTTCTAGACAGAACAACAACAATAATAATAATAATAATAATAAGTCACTGTTTGTTAAGGTAGTTCTAGACAGTACAGCAACAACAATAATAATAATAATAATAATATTATTATTATTATTATTATTATTATTATTATTATTATTGTTGTTGCTGTACTGTCTAGAACTACCTTAACAAACAGTGACTTATTATTATTATTATTATTAATAATATTATTAAGTCACTGTTTGTTAAGGTAGTTCTAGACAGTACAGCAACAACAACAACAATAATAATAATAATAATAATAATAATAATAATAATATGTCACTGTTAAGGTAGTTCTGTTCCTGGAGCGCTACCCTCCAGTAGGGTCTCACTCCAACCCTGTTCCTGGAGCGCTACCCTCCGGTAGGGTCTCACTCCAACCACAGTTGTAACTAACCTGATTTATCTTATAAACCAACTAATTATTTTAATCAGGTGACTAGTTTTGAATAGGAATGAAAACCTACAGGATGGTATCTCTCCAGGAACAGGATCGGAGAGCCCTGTTTTAGAAGATGCATAAAATCCATCCTCCAATTTTTTCTGACTATTCAGCTTCAGCTAACCGTGCTAAAATCTTATTAGAAATCAGTTTTTTTTTGTAACAGTAACGTTACCATTTACCTGGTAATTAAATATAATTTATTTAGAAGTGATCAGAATAATGTTTATTGTATTCTCAAATTGAAAGTGCTCCCTCGCGCTCCTCAGCACTACACCCATGATGATAAGAGATCATAGATCAAACCTACTCTTGGCTATTAAATGTCTGACTACGACCTAACTTTATAATAGTGTGTAAGTAGCTTCTAGACTTACCAGTCTGCTCGTCTTTCCTTCAAATCAATACTTTTACCCGACTTCTAATGTTGCTGAGAAATGTGCGCCACAGTTTCAACATCCCTTTTGTACGTGCATTAGCCCACAAACTTCCTTTCAACTTCATGAGGAAATGACATAACAGAATTCCTAAACCCAGAGACCAACATCCCGAGTCTACTGGGACCGCTGGGGAAGCAGACTGTAGGAAGTAGACCGATGCTGTGATTTGGGGTTTGAGAAGTCAGAAGTGAAAAATTCCTCCTTAGTTGTACGTTTTCTCTAAATCTAAAGGCAAAACCCAGATTCCAGCCAATGTCTTAAGTATTTGAACTTCGTGAAAGAGACAAACTGACACGTTATTATTTTAGTCAAAAACGACTTTATATCGAAGGAGTGTCTTTGGTTTGACGGCCTGCACATGCGCAGTTCTACATACTTTTGTATATCTAGTGTGTGTGTGTATATATATATATTTTTTTTTTCAACTGTAAATGCAGTTATTGTGAAGTGGAAACATCTTGGAGAAACAACGGCTCAAGCGTGAAGTGGTAGGCCACACAAGCTCACAGAACGGGGCAGCCAAGTGCTGAAGCGCATTTTCTGGAGTAATGAATCACGCTTCACCATCTGGCAGTCTGACTGTCACGTCTGGGATTGGTGGATGCCAGGAGAACATTACCTGCCCCAACGTATACTGCCAACTGTAAAGTTTGGTGGAGGAGGAATAATGGTCTGGGGCTGTTTTTCCATGGTTCGGGCTAGTCCACTTAGTTCCAGTGAAGGGAAATCGTAACGCTACAACATACAATTACATTCTAGATTATTCTGTGCTGGCAACTGTGGCAACATTTTGGGGAAAGCCCATTCCTATTTCTGATTGACAATGTCCCTGTGCACAAAGCGAGGTCCATACAGAAATTGTTTGTCGAGATTGGTGTGGAAGAAATTGACTGTCCTTCACAGAGCCCTGACCTCAACCCCGTTGAACACCTTTGGGATGAATTGGAATGTCAACTGTGAGCCAGGTCTAATCACCCAACATCAGTGCCCGGACTCACTAATGCTCTTGTGGCTGAATGGAAGCAAGTCCCCCTGCAGCAATGTTCCAACATCTAGTGGAAAGCCTTCCCAGAAGAGTGGCGGCTGTTATAGCACCAAAGGGGGGACCAACTCCATATTAATGCCCTTGATTTTGGAATGAGATGATCGGTGAGCAGGTGTCCACATACATTTGGTCATGTAGTGTATATTTGATGCTGTTTGTAAAAATCAGGCCACCATTTTAGTTACAGTATAACATACTGTAGTCTAAAACCTTTAACTAGTACATTTGGGAACAGGACATAATGTCATATTTTCCAAATGGTTTCGTTATCAGAAATGACCAACTTCATGACATGACACTTACTTGGGTGACTTCCTCATGTCTCCTTTTCCGTTAAATTCGTAATCTATGCTGGAGATCCCCCTTAACAAAGCCTTGCCTTAGTCTATCCAGTGGACAAGCCTTCTGCCATGCCTGGATATTTTCAGAAAAAAGTACCAACACTTCAAAATTAAATATCACTTGGGATAATCTTCCAAAGACATTGACTTTTATTCAAATAACAGATTGTACCTGTCCAGCTCCAGGTTCCCCAGAAGGACCAGACACCACCATCTCCTCAGACCAGGCTGAAGGACCAGACACCACCATCTCCTCAGACCAGGCTGAAGGACCAGACACCACCATCTCCTCAGACCAGGCTGAAGGACCACACACCACCATCTCCTCAGACCAGGCTGAAGGACCACACACCACCATCAACTCAGACCAGGTATATCAGGCTGAAGGACGAGAACAGTCACAATGTATTTCCAAT
Source organism: Salmo trutta (assembly GCF_901001165.1). Classification (NCBI taxonomy): domain Eukaryota; kingdom Metazoa; phylum Chordata; class Actinopteri; order Salmoniformes; family Salmonidae; genus Salmo; species Salmo trutta. The sequence continues at coordinate 503,326 of NW_021822911.1, read as the reverse complement.
TGCTCATTTTGAGCATCTGTAAATACTAAATTAATACCTTTTCTGCATTTGACATAATACCACTTACGATCGAGTAATCAAATGGAGTGTCTGTGGCAAAATATCATGTGTACTGGAAAGAAAACACATAATGAATAAAACACAATGTTAATTATTCATTATAAATGTATTTAGTGAAACATATTGTAAAGGGTGCGTGTTGGTGGCAGGGAAGTCAGGCGCAGGAGAACGAACTTGGTATAAACGGAATCGTTTAATAAGTGCTCACAAATTCCGAAAACCAACATATACAAAATAAAGGAAGTGGGTACAAAACCCGTCGCACACCAGAGCATAAATGCACCATTACATACAACAAACAATCACCGACAAGGACATGAGGGGAAACAGAGGGTTAAATACACAACATGTAATTGATGGGATTGGAACCAGGTGTGATGGAAGACAAGACAAAACCAATGGAAAATGAAAAGTGGATCAGTGATGGCTAGAAGGCCGGTGACGTCGACTGCCGAACACCGCCCGAACAAGGAGAGGGACCGACTTCGGCGGAAGTCGTGACAATAATGAATAAACAATGTTAATAACTCATTATTAATGTAGGTTAGTAAAACATAATGTTAATTACTCATTATAAATGTCTGTTAGTAAAACATAATGTTAATTACTCATTATAAATGTAGGTTAGTAAAACATAATGTTAATTACTCATTATAAATGTATGTTAGTAAAAAATGATGATACTAGAACAGTGGAGTCTGACCATGAGCATAAAGACACCACAATCACTGCTTTATGGTTTCAGGAAGTCCCTGTTTCAAGAGATAACAGTTACAGTTACAAAATATGCAACAAAATATTTGAAATCAAATAATAACATTGAATGCAAAAAACACTCAATGCTAACTATTACCTTTAATAAAGTTCAGGTCACTTGTTTCAGTACATGTCCCAGTGACAAGCTGTTTCGCCAGTTCACTGAGAAACCAAGAGACCAAAAGTCATGTTATTAAATATAATCATATAAAAACTGTAGCCTCTATGAAGAACACAATGTCCAACACAGATGGGGGCATGATGGCAGGTAGCCTAGTGGTTAGAGTGTTGGGACAGTAACCAAAAGGTTGCTAGATTGAATCCCCAAGCAGACAAGGTAAAAATCTGTTGTTATGCCCCTGAACAAGGCAGTTAACCCACTGTTCCTAGGCCGTCATTGTAAATAAGAATTTGGTCTTTTAACTGACTTGCCTAGTTCACTGACTTGTCTAGTTTAAATAAAGGTTAAATAAAAAAAAATGCTTAGACCTGTCAATTTGATTGATCTGAGTTAACTTATAGCTAGATACCTCAAGATGACAAATGTATAGCTAGCAACTTCTAGATGACCAACTACCTAGAGGGTTAACGGTTTTTGAAAAATGCTTGTTCATAGCTAAATCCTTCCAGTCATGTAATAGTCATGTAATAGAAGCGAACTGGTGCCTTCCTTGAATAGTAAATTTCTGACCCCTACGAATGTTGTGCTTCATGTCGAGATCATTGGTGCCTTCATAGTACTTTGCCTGGTTGGAAAGATAAAATAACATCTCCTCGAGAGATGCCATTTAAGTGCAAGCTAACGTTACATACAAAATGAAAGCTACAAAAACAATTAGCTAGCTAGCTAGCTAACGTTGGCTAAACATAACTGTCTGGCTAGCTTACTAGGCAGGCTGATCTAAGCCTTCTAAAATATTGTTAAATAGGAATAAATAATTTAAGCTGTTTTTGGATTTAGATTGCTAGCTAACGTTACTTACATTGAGTTGATTAGATTCGAATCTGGCTGTTTTCCTGCCTTTTGTTATAACTAGCAAAGTGCAAAGAAGTCTTAATTCAGGTTGGGCGTGAGTTGCTGCTTGAATTTGGTTAAAAGGACAGTGAATTTGTTCAAACTTTGAGAACTTGCTACCAAGCTCGTGTGTATCAGACACACATTGTGTTTTCTCTTAGAGACTATTCTGAACTGAAGACATGTGTTACAACATTGTTTAAGCCTATTGGTGATAGTCATATACTCTGTGTAATTCTGTAATGTATAATGTATTTAATGTACAGTACACTAATTGTTTGAGTGTCAATTATTTCATCCAATTAGTTAAATAGAGTAACTGCATTCCTCATTTTACAGAGTAATTATTTGATTGACCAAATGCTTATAATTTAGAAGGTCTATTGGTAGTTGTTATTTACACTATACAGTACACATACTGTAGCATATTCTTGGATGCCACCTTGACATCTCTGATCTGCTTGCCTTCATTAATTAATGCTAGAACATTGGTTGCCAGGATTAGCTCTTTGTATCTAGTCTCTTAATAATTGCATAACGGTGCAAGTCATAAATGTTCATTACATTCAAACTTAGTCGGTGATGCAATGATTCGCTGTCTTGCTAGATTCACCAGAGGGCCTGTTGCATTTATTTTTACAGAAAACCACGGCAATATAGGTCTACTCTCTGGAAACAAGGTGCTATCTAGAACCTAAAAGGATTCTTCCGCTGTCCCCATAGAAGAACCCTTTTTGTTTCCAGGTAGAACCCCTTTTCGGGGCCTCGGAGATCTCTTTTGTGTTCCATTCCACAGATGGTTCTACATGGAACCCAAAAAGGTTGTTACTCGAACAAAAATGGGTTCTTTAAAGGGTTCTCCTATGGGGACTGCCGTATAACCCTTTGGAACCGCTTTTTTCTAAGAGTGTACTCAGCGAGTTCAACTTGTTCAATTAACACCATTTCATTCTCTACTCCAACATCTGCCTGGTATTCAAAATAAAATGCAATATAGCAGCACCACCTTTGAACGTTTTCGTCAACCTCTGCTCAGACTTAAATAGCAGTGTCCCAAAAACCTCCTCCAGGGGTGAATGTAGCATCATCAAATGGTCCACCACCTTCTGCCAAACTGCCTTCTCATACAAAGCAAAAAAGACATGGAATGGCCTCACCTGTACATGGATCAAGTCAAATCAGACGTGCGCACACTGAATTTGATCTAATAGGCAACAGTGACATTTTTTTATTGTAACAGAATACACACTAAAAAACATATTACATTTCAATCGGTGCAATAATTTAGCTTGGATTACTTTGATTAGATTGGGTTTGTTGTCTTTTACAAGTCAAATGTACACTAGCCTACTCCCCAATCGACACAGTAAATAATATTGCCTACGTGCTTTCGACAATACGTTATCAACTCATGATCAACAAAAAATAATTATTTTCAAAATTAACCTAATTTGACTTATAAACATAGTAGGCCTAAATATTTCCTAACGATATCACAACTTAAATATAGCCTACTTACTCCTCAATACTGACAGTTGTGGCTGCTTTGTGTGATGTATTGTTGTCTCTACCTTCTTGACCTTTGTGTTGTTGATTGTGCCCAATAATGTTTGTACCATGTTTTGTGCTGCTAACATGTTGTGTTGCTACCATGCTGTTGTTATGTTGTGTTGTCATGTATTGCTGCCTTGCTATGTTATTGTCTTAGGTCTCTCTTTATGTAGTGTTGTGTTGTCTCTCTTGTTGTGAAGTGTGTTTTGTCCTATATTTATATTGTATTTATTTTATTTTTTAAATCCCAGGCCCCCGTCCCCACAGGAGCCTTTTGCCTTTTGGTAGGCCGCAATTGTAAATAACACTTTGTTCTTAACTGACTTGCCTAGTTAAATAAAGGTTAAATTATAAATAATCAAAATTTAAATTGGATCAAGGACATCTTGGTAGTTATTTTCATCATCTGGGGCAGACACTTGAAAATCGCTTCTGTTGCTTGTAGAGCATGGTGTTTGCAACGCCAGCTTGGTGTTTGCAACGCCAGGGTCGTGGGTTCCATTCCCACGGGCGGCCAGTACGGGGGGGAAAAAAATGAATGCATGAAATTAAAGCAAATGACGGGGGATGCATGAAATGAAATGTATGCAAATGACTAGAATGTAAATGATGGACACCTCGCTACTGTTGGAACTTCTCCTTCTCTTTTTAATGAATTCTTCTTAGTAATTCACACTGAGAAATTATCCTGCCCTAAATATGCTGGATGTTTGTTTTGTTTTAGTCGTCTAGCAGACGCTCTTATCCAGAGTGACTTACCGTAGTGAATGCATACATTTCATTTCATGCATTTTTTATTTTTTTCCCGTACTGGCCGCCTATGGGAATGGAACCCACAACCCTAGTGTTGCAAACACCATGCTGGCGTTGCAAACACCATGCTCTACCAACTGAGCCACAGGGAAGGCCAGTATGTATAACACACCATGCTGGCGTTGCAAACACCATGCTCTACCAACTGAGCCACGGGGAAGGCCAGTATGTATAACACACCATGCTGGCGTTGTAAACACCATGCTCTACCAACTGAGCCACGGGGAAGGCCAGTATGTATAACACACCATGCTGGCGTTGTAAACACCATGCTGGCGTTGTAAGCACCATGCTGGCGTTGCGAACACCATGCTCTACCAACTGAGCCACAGGGAAGGCCAGTATGTATAACACACCATGCTGGCGTTGTAAACACCATGCTCTACCAACTGAGCCACAGGGAAGGCCAGTATGTATAACACACCATGCTGGCGTTGTAAACACCATGCTCTACCAACTGAGCCACGGGGAAGGCCAGTATGTATAACACACCATGCTGGCGTTGTAAACACCATGCTCTACCAACTGAGCCACGGGGAAGGCCAGTATGTATAACACACCATGCTGGCGTTGTAAACACCACACTCTACCAACTGAGCCACAGGGAAGCCGATGTGTTTGTTCAGTTTTTTTACTTTAGTGAGCGAGTGCGTGCTTTGGGAAAATGTGACAACTATAATTTGATCAGGAATTTAAATGTTAATTAGACCTTGAGGTAGAGGAAATGTGAATACTGCCTATGTAAGAGAGTTTTTGGGTAAAGAAATTGCATGGCGACAGTCTGGGGTTGAGAGGAGAGTAGGTGTTGTTGGAACAGGAAATAAGCAGCATCCTGTTTGTCAGCAGTTAGGGGTTTACTGAGGAAATGTGTTTTGTATACTTAGAAAAACAGTGAATATTGGAAAAGGAACAGTATTTTCTACCCAGAAAAATAGTATCTGCTCACTTAAAATACATCAAATAGAATATAAAAAGCCAAACAATGAGCCATCTGGAGCTCTGTACTGTTGGGGCCTTTGTAGAGATTGTTTGCTTACAGTCCTACTGTGCTCTGAGACTAAGATAAACATCTGCCAGGATGGGAGGGGTTCTCTTTCATTTTCATTCTCACTCTAGGATAGGGGTTCTCATTCTGTCTGTCTGTCTGTCTGTCTGTCTGTCTGTCTGTCTGTCTGTCTGTCTGTCTGTCTGTCACTCTCACACAATAACATGTATTTGTATGTTTTATTTAACCTTTATTTAACTAGACAAGTCAGTTAAGAACAAATTCTAATTTACAATGACAACCTATACCAGCCAAACTCGGACGACATGACTGTGACGCCGCAGTAAATGTCCATTACCAGAAATATAAGGATCTTCTTTCAATAATTACAATATATTATGTTTGTTTTGGAATAACTTCTGAAATAAATCTTTGTTGAACCAAATATTTAGGTGCTACTGATGTGGTGGAACAGAAAGTCAAGTGTTCTTGACAATTTATCAAACTCGAATGGATTTGAAATACATAAAAGAGTAAAATATATTTGTAACTGTTTTCTAGGTAACAGCAATTGTCTTTAATTTGGTAAGGTTCAGTACACATTTGGCGTTTTAGACATTTGGACTTCTGAAGAATACAAAAATATGTTTTCATGAGTTCACTCATGTTCCGTAGATTGAGACTTGAGAGAAAGAGATGGGGAGCAATTGCTCCAAAGGGAGGAGAGAGGAGAGGGACATTACCACTTTCTCCAAAAAGAGAAGTTTGTCTTTGGGAAGAAAAAAGGAGTGCACTGAAGGGAGGATAGCAGAGGGCAACAGTGGAGAAACGCTCTTTCAACAAAGGTCAGACCAATTTCCCTGAAATGGTTCAAGTCAGTTTTGCCTTGTGTTGTAGTACCAGGTTGAGGACATAGAGGCCAGTGTTACCTCTATCTCTCTCTGTCTCTCCTAGTCTTCCTGGCCTACAATCCCCAGTCTCACCAGCCCACAATCCCCAGTCTCCCTGGCCTACAATCCCCAGTCTACAATCCCCCTTCCCCCCGGCCTACAATCCCCAGTCCCCCCAGACCTACAATCCCCAGTCCCCCCGCCCTACAATCCCCAGTCCCCCCAGCCTACAATCCCCAGTCTCCACCGGCCTACAATCCCCAGTCCCCCCGGCCTACAATCCCCAGTCTCCCCCGCCTACAATCCCCAGTCTCCCCCGCCTACAATCCCCAGTCCCCCCGGCCTACAATCCCCAGTCCCCCCAGCCTACAATCCCCAGTCCCCCCAGCCTACAATCCCCAGTCCCCCCAGCCTACAATCCCCAGTCTCCCCAGCCTACAATCCCCAGTCTCCCCAGCCTACAATCCCCAGTCCCCCCAGCCTACAATCCCCAGTCCCCCCAGCCTACAATCCCCAGTCTCCCCAGCCTACAATCCCCAGTCTCCCCGGCCTACAATCCCCAGTCCCCCCAGCCTACAATCCCCAGTCTCCCCAGCCTACAATCCCCAGTCCCCCCAGCCTACAATCCCCAGTCCCCCCAGACTACAATCCCCAGTCCCCCCAGACCTACAATCCCCAGTCTCCCCAGCCTACAATCCCCAGTCTCCCCGGCCTACAATCCCCAGTCTCCCCAGCCTACAATCCCCAGTCCCCCCCGCCTACAATCCCCAGTCCCCCCAGCCTACAATCCCCAGTCTCCCCGGCCTACAATCCCCAGTCCCCCCAGCCTACAATCCCCAGTCTCCCCAGCCTACAATCCCCAGTCTCCCCAGCCTACAATCCCCAGTCCCCCCAGACCTACAATCCCCAGTCTCCCCGGCCTACAATCCCCAGTCTCCCCGGCCTATAATCCCCAGTCCCCCCAGCCTACAATCCGCAGTCCCCCCAGCCTACAATCCCCAGTCTCCCCAGTCTACAATCTCATTTTGTCAAAAATTAAAAAATTAACAACACACAGCTGTGTTAATAGACCCAACTCAAACATCTGCTATCTTGAAATGTCCAAAAAAGGTATTTAAATGGGCCTACCAGACATCTTCTTGAGAGAAGATAAGGTCAGGGACTCCTGACTGACTCTCTGTCATGTTGAAATAGGTTCTCCTGTCTGACTTTCTGTCATGTTGAGATTGGTTTCCCTGTCTTACTTTCTGTCATGTCGAGATTGGTTAGTTCTTCTTGAGAGAACTAACCCAAAATTAGTCCAACTAACCCAAAATTAGTCGAAAGGCTAAGGGATTTTCTAAATAGCTCAGTCTTATCACTCAATATGAGTCAAAATCTGTCACTTCCAGGACTGCTCATTTTGTCAAAAATGAAAAAATGAAAAAAATAACAACTCACAGCTGTGTTAATAGACCCAACTCAGTAGTGTGTGTCTAGGTAACATGCGTTGGTCAGTGTGTTTTAGCGAGAGAAACAGATGGCAGAGTCTCTGACGTCTCACACACACACACACACACACACACACATAGTTATCTATGTACACCCGGTGTATCCAGTATAAACTAAACGGTGTACACCCGGTGTATCCAATATAAATAATCGGTGTACACCCGGTGTAACCAGTATAAACTAAACGGTGTACACCCGGTGTATCCATTATAAACTAACGGTGTACACCAGGTGTATCCAGTATAAACTAAACGGTGTACACCTGGTGTATCCAGTATAATCTAAACGGTTTACACCCGGTGTATCCAGTATAAACTAAACGGTGTACACCCGGTGTACCCAGTATAATCTTAACATGTACACCCGGTGTATCCAGTATAAATTATCGGTGTACACCCGGTGTATCCAGTATAAATTATCGGTGTACACCCGGTGTATTCAGTATAACGTAATGGTGTACACCCGGTGTATCCAGTATAATCTAAACGGTGTACACCCAGTGTACACGGTATAGACTTAACGGTGTACACCCAGTGTATCCAGAATAAACTAAACGTTGTACACCCGGTGTATCCAGTATAAACTAAATGGTGTACACCCGGTGTATCCAGAATAGACTTAACGGTGTACACCCTGTGTATCCAGTATAAACTAAACGGTGTACACCCGGTGTTTCCAGTATAATCTAAACGGTGTACACCCGGTGTATCCAGTATAATCTAAACGGTGTACACCCGGTGTATCCAGTATTATCTAAACGGTGTACACCCGGTGTATCCAGTATAATCGTCTCTCCCTCTGACCGACTCCTGGATCTGGATACGCGTTTCTATGGAGACAAGAGGTCAGGTCAGGGGTCACACAGAACCATCACTACCACCATCATCATCCTCCTCCTCTTCCTCACCTCCATTAGAATCCTGGTAGACGTCAGTCTCCCCCAGATCTACTCCCAGTCTCCTACAGACAGACAGGTTAGGGTTAGGAGGTGTTACATTTACATTTACATTTTACATTTTTTTACTGAACAGACAAGACAGACAGACAGGTTAGGGTTAGGAGGTGTTACTGAACAGACAGACAGACAGACAGACAGACAGACAGGCAGGCAGGCAGGCAGGCAGGCAGGCAGGCAGGCAGGCAGGTTAGGAGGTGTTACTGAACAGACAGACAGACAGACAGACAGACAGACAGACAGACAGGCAGGCAGGCAGGCAGGCAGGCAGGTTAGGAGGTGTTACTGAACAGACAGACAGACAGACAGACAGACAGACAGACAGACAGACAGACAGACAGACAGACAGACAGACAGACAGACAGACAGACAGACAGACAGAAATCCCTCTCTCTGGGCGTGAGAGTATAGCTTACACCCTGGAACTATGGACCTCCAGGCGTCTAAACCTCTACTACTTTGCCCGGGTAAATCCCTCTCTCTGGGCATGAGAGTATAGCTTACACCCTGGAACTATGGACCTCCAGGCCTCTAAACCTCTACTACTTTGCCCGGGTAAATCCCTCTCTCTGGGCATGAGAGTATAGCTTACACCCTTGAACTATGGACCTCCAGGCCTCTAAACCTCTACTACTTTGCCCGGGTAAATCCCTCTCTCTGGGCATGAGAGTATAGCTTACACCCTGGAACTTCGGATCTCCTTAAGAGTTAGAACAGGGTGCAGCCTTGACCTCTAAATCTCTTCCAATAGGAATACATTGCCTGCTGCCCTAATTCCAACCTTCCTAAGTCTGGCAGAACTACTAATAACATTTTTATTAACAGCAAGACAATTACAGTAATATATATATTGAATGAATAAAGAGATATCTTACCTTGAACCAGTAGCAGATGCCATCTTGCTCCAAGTAATTTCTCAACAAAATGTTTTCAGAATACAGCAAAGGTAACAATCCAAAATCAGCTCCTTGGAAGTGTGTTCTCTCTCAGTATAAAGTTCTATTGAGAATGACTTCTCTGGAGAAGGCCATTATATACACACTCAGATAGGCACAACCCTTTTTCAACATTTAAATATCGAAACAAGAAAAAAACCTGGGTTTAAAGTTGTGTTAAATTGATCATTCAGGAGATGAGATTAACACCTTGCATTGATTGTCCATCCAAGGTGGTTGCCTACGTCATTGTTATGTTGAGGTTAGAGGATCATCAGGGTGATTCATTTCAGGGCTGGGCTCTCTTTCATTCAGTAATACAGAGGCAGGGCAATCAAAAGCTCCAACTCACTGAACTGCCCATCAGCCCGGCCATTGTTATTATTCATACTGTTTGGAAACAGGTTCTATTCAGAACCTCTCAGACTAGAAAATATAAATAATTTTTACTATAGTGTTTTAAATTGTTTGCATGTAGAACGGCTGGTAGGAATAATAACAATGGCTGGGCTGATGGGCACTTCAGTGACTTGGAGCCTTTGATTGCCCTGCCTCTGGGAGCCTGTCCACTTGTTACATGATTACTGAGTGAAAGAGAGCCTATGAAAGTTTTCATGGAGGGTGGGTGACCCCCTTGGTGGCTGAACCTGAGATCAATGAGAGAACTTGTCAGAAAAAATGACAGAGTCCCACTTTCTCTGTCATTGTACAAAGTAGAGAGTGGGGGAAAAAATGTGTACAAATGTACACAGAGGCTCTGGAATTTGTCATAAAAAAATTAAAATTAAAATAAAGTTCCAACAGTACATGAGATGATCAGACTGAACCATCTGCTATCTTAAAATGTTTATTCAGTTAGGAAACAGAGGATGTATTACATAAAGGTATCACAGAATTAAAGTTATCACACAATTAAATAATAAATCCTCACTCACACAGACAAACATGGCTTCATTATTGTTCACAGTTTATTATCATAGTTTCTCACAGATCCTGGCTTCCACTGTTAGAATGGCTGAGCGAGAGGAGGTGGGGCTTTTTTCATAGCCTGAGAGAGAGAGAGAGAGAGAGAGACATTCAGTTTTACTAGAGGGGTTGGGTGCGCCCCCTGTTGGCTGAACCCGGGTGGGAGGTTCCCCCTTAGCAAGCAATGGACCCCAGCACACCACTGAAGCCATTAAGAACTATATTCAAAAACACACCTGGTAACCTGTTCAATCACCAGGCACACGGCTCAACATAGTTCAATGACAGAGACTGTGGACTTAGAATCATTTTGGGTAAAAAAAAAACATTGTGAAAATTAATAAAATAAAGTTGCAGCTGTCTTTGATATGCTCAAAATTAACTAACTGCTATCTTGAAATGTAGAGAAAGTGTTTTAAAATAGGCATCCTATCATTTGAAAATTAGTTGAAAGGCTAAGTGATTCTCCTCCTGAGAAGAAGCTGACAGTCTTCAAACAGAGCAAAAAAAGTGGTCCCAAACAATATGTCAAAATGAATAAAAAAATGATACAGCTGTCTTTAATAAGATCAAACTGAACTAACTGCTATCTTGAAATGTTGAAAAAGTGTTTTTAAATAGGCATCCTATCATTTGAAAATTAGTTGAAAGGCTAAGTGATTCTCCTCCTGAGAAGAAGCTGACAGCCTTCAAACATAGTGCAAAAAAAGTGGGCGTGAACAGAATATTTTTGGGTCAAAAAAAAGAATATACAGCTGTCTTTAATAAGATCAAACTGAACTAACTGCTATCTTGAAATGTTGAAAAAGTGTTTTTAAATAGCTCAGTCTTATCACTCAATATGAGCAAAAAAAGTGTCACTGAGAAATAGGATAATTATGAAACATGAAAACTATATTGTCTGACTCAGCTACTATGCATGTTGGTTGGACAACACGAACACTTCGCTCGCTACATGTGAAAATTAAAAAGGATGGTTAGGATACTTAGCATGTTAGCTAACCCTTCCCTAACCACTAGGCCAGGGGTTCTCAAACTTTTTTGTGATAGCAAATTCATCAGTGACCCCCTCATAATCAGAACACAACTCGAGTGAGATAAAAAAATATCATACAAGGAGTTTTACCATGATTTCGTGTGCAAGGCCGGACAAACCAAGTCTCGGGCCCTGGGAATGAACATTTTAAAGGTCTGCCTCTTGGAGGGAAAAAAACTTGCTAATATCCTGCATTCTACACATTTTGTCATGGGGCAGAGAAATGTTTCTTGTTGCAACTATAACGCTAATATCCTGCAGTTCTACACATGTTGTCATGGGGCAGAGAAATGTTTCTTGTTGCAACTATAACGCTAATATCCTGCAGTTCTACACATGTTGTCATGGGGCAGAGAAATGTTTCTTGTTGCAACTATAACGCTAATATCCTGCAGTTCTACACATGTTGTCATGGGGCAGAGAAATGTTTCTTGTTGCAACTATAACGCTAATATCCTGCAGTTCTACACATGTTGTCATGAGGCAGAGAAATGTTTCTTGTTGAAACTATAACGCTAAGATACTGCAGTTCTACACATGTTGTCATGAGGCAGAGAGAAAACGACTGTGTAATGAAGACGCTGTAAGTTGAGAAGCAGGTGAAACGTTTAATAAAACAACAAACGAGACAACATAACAGTAGCGTCTTTGCATGTACACAGGATCAATACTGACTGGGGAAGGAACCTAAGGTAGGGCCAGATATAGGGGTGGTAATAAGTAAGGTAATGGAGTCCAGGTTTGCCTCATGACAACGTGCAGGTGCTCGTAATGATGGATCCCAGGACCGGCGGTTAGTATACCGGCGACGTCAAACACCGGAGGGGAGGAGCGAGAGCAGACGTGACAGACTGCCACCTCTCATTGAAGCCATGGAAGTTCACGGCCGACCGCACCACTGCAGGCATTGTTAGCAGAAAACAGGATCCCCCATAATAGTGAAATAAATAAATAGAAAGTCAATCATGGCACCAATAAATGCTTCTAATACACCAGATGTATGTCCTTGAACCGATTATGTTTAAATCTCATTTAAAAAGCATTTTTGAAACGGTCTGTTTGAGATACAAGTTTGAGGTGGCTTTTTTAAAGTATTTTTTCTCCAATTAATGCTTCGGCCACAAATACGAGTATAGTCAAAATTATTTGGGTATGAGTTAACAGAACATTAACTTTTAAAAGTTTGATTTTCACTGGACAATTACTTTAAATTACAGTGCATTTATGTAAAAAAAATATAGTATTGAAGTATTGAGATGGAAAATGTATAATAGGTGGAGTACTGTGGATACCAATAGGCTCATGTTGCCCAAGGTTTAATAACATACCAATAGGCTCATGTTGCCCAAGGTTTAATAACATACCAATAGGCTCATGTTGCCCAAGGTTTAATAACATACCAATAGGCTCATGTTGCCCAAGGTTTAATAACATACCAATAGGCTCATGTTGCCCAAGGTTTAATAACATACCAATAGGCTCATGTTGCCCAAGGTTTAATAACATACCAATAGGCTCATGTTGCCCAAGGTTTAATAACATACATTGTAGATTAATAATATTACATTGTATTGTATTACACCCTCTAAACTTCCACGGATCCCTGGGGCAAAATGTGTTTTTTCAGTTGTTGGATCCCCCCGCTCCCTTTTGCCCTCAGAACAACCTCAATGCGTTGGAGCATGGACTCTACAAGGTGTCGAAAGCATTCCACAGGGATGCTGGCCCATGTTGACTCAAATGCTTCCCACAGTTGTGTCAAGTTGGCTGGATGTCCTTTTGTCTTGCCCATTTACCTTCTGAATGGCACACATACACAGTACATGTCTCAATTGTCTCAAGGCTTAAAAAACCTTCTTTAACCTGTCTCCTCTCTTTCATCTACACGGATGGAAGTGGATTTAACAGGTGACATCAATAAGGGATCATATCTTTCTCCTGAATCCCCTGTTTTCAATACAGGTATAACGACACTGAGCTTTTTTTCGAAAATGTTTTATGAGGTTGGAGAACACATTTGGGAGGGATCTTGAAACTTTGCCGCAAGTGGATCTTTTAGCAAGACAATAACCCCAAGCACACATCAAAATCCACAAAGAAATGGTTCATTGACCACAAAATAAACATTTTGAATGGCCGTCTCAGGATTTGATCCCCATTGAAAACCTGTGGTTTGAATTGAAGAGGGCAGTCCATAAACGCAGACGAAGGATATCAAGGATCTGGAAATATTCTGTATGGAGGAGTGGTCTAAGATCCATCCCAATGTGTTCTCCAATCATCATAAAAAAAGTGTTTAAGGCTGTGTTGTTATCCTCGCAAGGGGAGGATGCTAGAGTATTAAAAACAGGGGTGCCAATCATTTTGATAATTTTGTATTACTTGTTTAACAAAATCTCTTGCTCTGAGCACTTGCATTAGTATAAAATAATATAATTTTCCCTTTTTTGCATTCAAATACTGTAGAATTAGTAGTATTTGTATTATATATTTTATATTGTATTTTTTGCTCATCTTTCTCAAGGGTGCCAATAATTTGGGACTTGACTGTATGTAATCAAATAGTCCATATTTCAGAGGTACCTTTTGTATGAGGTAAGATGTTCCTTCTAAATCTTGTTATTGCGTAACATTTTTATGCTTGTCTTTGAAACGAATAGTCCAAGAGTACCCAATGTTCAGAACCAGATTTTGGTTTCAGCTGACAACTACATACCTTTGCCTTTCAATATCCTACACAATATCCCCTTGACTGGTGTGCATGAAGATATCAAGAGAGACAGACATCTAGCAAGAAAAAGTCAATTGGAGGGAACACTGACAGATCAGCGCAACAAGACCATGGATTTTTACACTGGCTGCAGTGAGCAGAAAGCAAGAAAACTCAATAAAAAAATGTGAATGTAGAAATGCGTAAAATAACATTGTGAATCCGACTGAGTGAAAACAATTCACAATTCTCCTACATTTACAGTCCTAGTTATCATTGCCCAAAACAAAGGGAATCATTTCAAACATCTCACACATTTTTGCTTATTGTGTCCATTGACTAGAATTCATATATATTTGGGTTAAAAGACCAATTCAGTGGAAAAACAAAATGGGGTAAAAATAGCCCAGCCCAGTTAATATTGACTGCAGCTGCAGCTCCTCAGGCAGCAGCACTCCCACTTCATCTTACGTTAGGGACACAGATCAAGGGTTCTCCAGGGACTGACAGTATTCTTCAAGCTAATTACATCCAGTTTATTTGGGGTGTCAGGTAGCCTAGTGCCTAGTGGTTAGCGCATTGGGCCAGTAACCGAAAGGTTGTTGGATCGAATCCCTGAGCTGACAAGGTAAAAAATCTGTCATTCTGCCCTAAATAAGGCAGTTAACCCACTGTTCCCTGGTAGGCTGTCATTGTAAATAAGAATTTGTTCTTAACTGACTTGCCTAGTCAAAATAAAAGGTTAAATTGACAGCACCTTGTCTCTGCAAGCCAAGTAGGAAGGTTAGTTCACCTCACAAACCAGAGTCCATTTTTTTTTTTTGATTAACATCGAGGATGAGTGCCATGGGAACTATCGGTATGGCCCAGCAGGACCAGCCTAAGTGACAGGCCTCACATGTTTAATATAATGCACACAAAATAATGGAGCCCTTAACCTTCACGGCACATTCAACGTTTTTTTTTTTCTCTCCATGCAATCCTCGCGCGCAGACGTATGTGTGTGTGCAACAGGCTGAATGAAGCTAATGAATCCAACATGGACAGAGAGGCTGCATTGTTTTGTTCATCATGAACCATGCCTATAGACCAATCACCATGACTAATTAGCTCAACTAAGAGCAGCAATTTACTCTACAGGCCATAATGGGAGGTGGAAGCTCAACTTGCAATATTTAATGCTCTTATATAATGACGCATAACCAGTGGAGTAAAGTACTCAAGTAAAAATACTTTAAAGTACTACTTAAGTCATTTTCTGGGGGGTATCTGTACTTTATATTTGACAACTTTTACTTTTACTTTGCTACATTCCTAAAGAAAATAATGTACTTTTTACTCCATACATTTTCCCTGACACCCAGAAGTACTTGTTATGTTTCGAATGCTTAGCAAGACAGGAAAAAGGTCAAATTCACACACTTATCAAGAGAACATCCCTGGTCATCCCTTCTAACTCTGGCAGACTCACTAATCACAAATGCGTTGTTTTTAAATGATGTTCGAGTGTTGGAGTGTGCCCCTGGCTATCTGTAAAAAAAAAGGCAATAAAAAAATGGTGCTGTCTGGTTTGCTGGGAGTTTAAAAAATGAACCCCAAAAGGTTCTTTGAGGAACCATGATAAGGGGTTCTTCGAAGAACTTATAGGAGTTCCCACAAAAGGTTCTTCAAATAACTTTTAGGGGTTCCCCCACAGTCTCAATTTGAAGAACCCCTACAGGATACTCCAGGAACCTTTACTTTTTAGAGTGTATATTGATAAAAAGTCACCTTGTCCGAGAGACATTTACATAGTTATACACAGCCCAATTTGGGATGAATATTTTAGGGCGAAATAGCGGCCACAACAGACAGACCTGATATTGACCATAATTCAACGTACTTTGACGTCACGTGCTGACTGGGTATGACCAAAGTTATTCCATTTATCTACACTTTGTAGTACATTTTTACACTATAATAAATGTTTCTGATGCCACATCGCCCGTTTTCAAAGGGAGTCGTTGGTTTTTAGGGGCAGTCGCTTTTTAGCTTTTTGTCTGAAAGTATTTTCTGAACTGCGATACCAACTCCAGTCAGCAGATGGCGATGTGCGTCTTTCAGGTGATTCTGCCACTGTGACGTATAATCTAGTGGACGCTTCTTCAACATCAACAGCTAGTCAGACACCTTGGTTCACTCTAACTTTATGGAAAAAGGTTTATTCAATAAATCCAGCAACTCCTCTCATACTGGGAAGAACCCCCCCAAGCCTTAAGGGCAGTTTATTTCAAATGTAGTACCTGGATGGAGAAAGTCCAATACGCGTTTTATAGTTTCATCGTTAGAGTAACTTAACCTAAAGTGGACACACTCCCATCAGTTTCTGAGACAACTGGCCAGACTTTGTAGACAGTTTAATAATGCTTAAACCTCATCTTTATCAAATGATCCATTAAAGATACCAACTCAAAACCTACGTTCGTCTACATATGGGTTGTTTAAATTGTATCTAATTATATTCCCAGTATTACTTCATCAAATCTCTAGTAATCATTATACACACATACAATTCATCATATATTCATATATTCACAGAATCCATATAAAACGTAAGAAATTCTCAGGTAGTCACAACAACCATTCCATTTGCTTTTTCAAGGACTCTCCACAGCTATGAAGCAGCTGTCCAAACATACTCCCAGCAGAACAAAAAATAAACTTTTGTTTCCCGGACAATGACCATGGGATCCTCAATGGTTCTCTAACCTCCCAGAGACCACGGCAAAATCAAGCCTCCCAGGAACTATAGACCTTCCGCTGCTTTCTAAAATATCAACCCGCTTATTATCCACATTTCAATCATCTGATTAAGCATATTTCTATATGTTACTATCCAGACGTCTGATTAAGACTCATTTCCAGTCACACAACTCTCATATCACAGTCACACAATGCTATTCCCAAACATACCTAATCAATTAGTTATTTTTCAACAATATTTTAGCCTGCAGGAATATTTTCACATTTCTATCTCATAGTTAGTTCCTAGGATAATGTTACTCATACATTTACATCTTTCAATACTTCTAAAATGGGGTACAGGTTTAAAATAATTACAGGTTTAAAATAATTACATGTTTAAAACAATTACAGGGGCACCTTACTATCTTATACTATATCATAGATGGTCTTAACTAGTAAACACAGATTCTAGATTTCATACAGTTCACAGATAGCTGGCTCGCCCCTCTTTAAACCTCCAAGGTGCCCCCCTCACTCAGGAAAACACACTTAGAGCCTACTGCCTCGGCCCTGTTTACACCTCCAAGGTGCTCCCCCTCACACAGGAATACACACAGAGTCTACGCGGCTTTTCTAAAAATTCCACTTGTTTCGCTCACCTCATTCTTTATTTTTAAACTACGTTGGAGATGTGGTATCCACTCGGCTCGCTGCCTCTCAGATCAAATGTGGGTCCATCTGCTCCGCTCCTGAAGTGTGGTCTCCCTGAGATCCCAAGTTAGAGGGATCCCTGGTGCACCATTTACCCAGGTCACCAGGAGTGGTCACCAAGTGAAGATTCACATCCCCATCGCCAAATGTGGTTGTTAATTTCTTTAATATCAAATGAGAAGAGAAACTTATCACACAAGTCAGAGTTATTCTTAAACTAAACCTTTATTCACTTATTAATAAGGGAGCAGGTCAATACAACACATACACAAAATTAATCAATTGGGTGCTCTACGATAATGATGGCTGGTCGACGAATCACCCCCAGATGACTCGTTGAGAGCCACGAAACAAAAGTACAAAGGTATTTTACAGCCAAGATACACCCCTTTTAACCTACATGACGAACAACAGATGTATAGAACGGGTCACAAGGTTAAGATTTGTATGAAAGATACTTATAATTCTCAGCAGACAGTATCTGCTGTAAAAACAGTACTCTTTCTGTAGAGACCAGGGTCTGGCCCTGGGGTCATCTCTCCCTGGTACCATATAGAACAGAAACATTAACTCATGCTCTGTAATGCAGTCTCTTTAGGTTTTATCACCCAAAAGACATTGTAAATCTCCTGTCAGTGTTTTCTCCCAGAGGCCCATCCTCAGTAGAACACACAGACACAATAGTTATAAGAACCCTCTATTCTGTTAATAAAACAACCATTTGATGCAATAAAAGTATTATAATATAATGTTGCAGTTTTGCTCTCTGTGTCCACTGAAAGTTGACTAATAACAACAACTGGGACCTAAAAGACACCCACCATGAGATCCACTAAATCTGCCCAAGAAGAGGCAAACAAAAGAAAAACCCACACCAAACTTAACGACAGGTAGCAAACCAAAAAGGTGGAGCAACTAAAGGTGTTGACTCTCCACATGTATCAAGACAACTGGAGCACTGGGCCAGACACTCTTAAATAGAACCTGGACCAGCTCAGGTGAAACATCTTCCCACTAACGAGATGGACAAGCCAGCACAGGTGTAACACATACTGACTAACGAGGTGACACCAATCAATGCGTCCTACGTGCTAACGAGCTAGACGCGCTAACGGAGCTAGACGCGCTAACGGAGCTATACGCGCTAACGGAGCTATACGCGCTAACGGAGCTATACGCGCTAACGGAGCTATACGCGCTAACTAGCTATACGCGCTAAAGTCCAACCTCAAAACAATAATGGAAAAACCAAAGCCTGTAACACCTTCCCCCTTAAGACACAAATATATCCTATATTTTTGTTGGAAAAGTTTGCTCACCACAAACAGAAAACAACTTCCATTCCTCATTATAATCAACTACAATGCTTCACCTTCACCAATATAAACATGGTGTCTACTGGCTGTCAACAATTAAAAACAAGAAAAAAACGTATTTCTAAATAAAAATATACAATCGTATTATTTTATTCTCATTTTTCTTTCTATAGAATAAAACTAACTAGCTTCTAGAACTCTCCTCTTCCTAAAACTCACTAGCTTCTAGAACTAGCTCCTTAATATCCGTAGTAATTTTCCACCTCACTGCGGAGCTTCTGTCTCTTTTCAGGGTTCACTAGATAGGCATGTTGTTGGATCGGGGCCCAGTCCCCAATGTCATGCTTTAGTACATTTGGTTTGGCACATCTGAGAATAAACCCTGACATTCTAAAAGCAGGGCAACAATGTCAATATAATTGTACCAAAAATTGTCAGTTGGTTGCATAAATAATTATGATTACTAAACATTACATGAATTGTAAATATCAAAACCAAATGTACACCCCTTGGTTAATATGTATTGGCAATAATTAACTTAATGCTGAGGCATGGAATAATAAAACTTGTATCTTTTGTCAGGCTGGATGTTTGAAATATGAGGTGATTTGAGTCATGCTTCTTTAGTAGTGGAATAAAGACAATTAGCAATTGAATGTTGTAAAGAAATACTGGAGTGATGTAGGATTGTTAATAAAATTGATTATAGACTAATTTATTATACTGCGTCCATGTGAATAGACTGCAAGTACGTTGAAATGAAGTTGTTTTCAAGTCATTGAAAAAAACAACCCGAAAATACATATTTTTAACTTTCAACTAAAACCGAACGTATATTGGACTTCGAGCATAGTCTTCTTTTCAATTACATGTTGCTAGGTGGGATATTTCATTGATATCATGAAACAACTCCTTCATGTATGTATTTTCTGATGGTTGATCAGAGATCTTTTATCGGAGAATCTCTTGTCACATTGATCACAGCTATAAAGTTTCTCCCCTGTGTGTGTTCTCTGGTGTATAGTCAGATAGCCAGATGTACTAAAACTCTTCCCACATTGATTACAGCTAAAAGGTTTCTCTCCTGTGTGTCTTCTCTGGTGCACTGTCAAATGGACAGATTGACCAAAACTCTTCCCACATTGACCACAGCTATAAGGTTTCTCTCCTGTGTGTATTCTCTGGTGCACTATCAAGGAGTTTGACACAGTAAATTTCTTCCCACATTGATCACAGCCAAAAGGTTTCTCTCCTGTGTGAATTCTCAGGGGTACTTTCAGTGCATCTGCTCTTGAATAACTCTTCCCACAATCAAAACAGTGGTGAGCTTTCCCTCCTGTGTGTACTTGCTGGTGTATTTTAAGTTCTGACGACAATTTGCAGTAAGATTTCTTCCCTGTGGGTCTCTGCTGGTGTTTCTTGAGGTGTTCTGATGTGGAGAGACTCTTCTCTGCCTCGTCAGCATCATGAGGTTGTTGAGGCTCCCCAGAGGATCCACGATAGTCACGTCTCTCTCCTGTGTGAACAACAAAGTCAGACAGATGGTTAAAGGTCCACAACAGCAGAAATCCACTGTTTATTTGAGGTAAAAGGTGATGCCCAGAGCATACCCATGAAGTTGTACAACAATTGACGTCTGTTAAATTATTTGACAATTAAGACAGTTAACTTAGCAACAATCATATTTTGTCTTGTTTTCACATTAGTGGTAGCTAGAAATAAGTTAATAAAGTTGTTGACATCCTAAGCAGTGTGCCAGACGACTTTTGGTCTCCAATATAGGCCCCGTTCTGTGTTCAATAAAATCGGGGCATGAGGGCAATGCGCACACAATTTGATTGCAGAAACACCTCCCTGCTAATGAGGAAACCGCTAGTTATGGATGTAGTATATCTGGTAATGAGGAAACCACTAGTTATGGATGTAGAATATCTGGTAATGAGGAAACCACTAGTTATGGATGTAGTATATCTGGTAATGAGGAAACCACTAGTTATGAATGTAGTATATCTGGTAATGAGGAAACCGCTAGTTATGAATGTAGTATATCTGCCTGGAGCAAAAATGGTGAGCAAAGATTTTAGTTTTTCACAATGTATTCTGAATATTACAGCGCAATATCAGGAGTGCTACTCAAGGAAAGTCACATTAAGCTCTGTGTCTATTCACTAATTCACCACCGTGGGGGAAACTCAGGAGAGTTCTCATAGACTGACAGCAAAAATAGCCTCCAGGTTGCTTATGAGTGCATTTCACATTACTTTTGGATTATAATTGTTAGGCTTGCTTGAATCTCCTGCTTAATATAATGTTTGTGTTAGTGTCACAAATCAACTGATTTATACTTTAAAAAACACTTCAACCAGTAAAATGCTCTATGGCTAGCTTTGCCATCAGCCTGACATTTACATTTACATTTTAGTCATTTAGCAGACACTCTTATCCAGAGCGACTTACATTAGTGAATGCATACATTTTATTTCAAGCATTTTATTTAATTGTTTTTGTACTGCCCCCCCGTGGGAATCGAACCCACAACCCTGGCGTTGCACACACCATGCTGGCGTTGCAAACACCATGCTCTACCAACTGAGCCACAGGGAAGGCTATGACAATGAGGGTTTGTACACTAAGTGTTTAACAAATTGGCCCATAACTTCACCAAACAATACCATAGACCTACTGTAGGACCCATAACTTCACCTAACAACAACATAGACCTAGGACTATAAATCATTTAATATTTCAGGTGAAACTAGGAAATTAAAATGTCTTTGTCATAACCTGATCACCAGATAATTTTGTGAATAATCCCACTAGGCTACTCTGTAATGTGTTGTCATTCTAAATGTCCCGAATAAAGGAAAATAGCTCTGTGTGTTGTACAATAGCCTATCCATCAAGGAACAGTTCTCTACACATTATGAGCTAAGTATCTCTGTGTGCAAACAGACTAACGAGACCCTACTGTAAATCAAGCAGACAATAACGCAGTATAAAAATGAATTTGTTAGGGATGTTGGATCCAACGTGGAGCACGGCATAACTGTCTTTACCAGAGTAATGAATGAAGAAGCACTTTGGTTGTTGTTGCATGTCGTGATGTTTGTCATTCAGAAAATTATTTCCTGGATCAGCTGATGATAGTTGAACATGTGACTGTAACTAAACAGCTACAGTATTAAGAATGACGTGTAATTATTGAAGAACCACATTAATGACAGTATCCATTTGGGTGTTGTCAACAAAGTTAAGATGACTCTCGGTTAGAACCACTGGATTTAGCAAACTCTGAAATGATTTAGGATTTCTGTTCCCATGAAAACTGTTTTCCCAGCGTAACATAAGGAGACACTAAATGTTACGTAGTTAGAGAGCATTTCAGAGATCTGAATACAAAAAACTGTCCGACAGCAAAATCCAGTATTTAAGTTGAAGTTCATCATATGACAAGCGTAATGTTATGACTATAACTACTGTTCCCTGAAGAAGGGAAACTAGGTACAACATACTATTAAATCCACACGTTATGAATATAACTACTGTTCCCTGAAGGAGGGAAACTAGGTACAACATACTATTAAATCCACGTTGGATTAACAAGAAGTTTCTTTAACATGGTGTATAATACTTGTATGTTTGAGGAATTTTAATTATGAGATTTCTGTTGTTTGAATTTGGTGCCCTGCAATTTCACTGGCTGACTCTTGGTTGACAAATCCCAGAGAGGTTAACCAAGTTTAATTCTTCCCAAAGGGTCATTACAGCTGTAAGTCAGACAAAACATGTTCTCACCATCACAAGTATATATACCCCACTTTGGACACTCCTATCCAATCATTACATCTTCTGGTTTCGTCAGGAAGAGGGTAACAGGATACTAAACCCTTATTACTCCCTTCAGGGTATCTGACCTGACCTCCTGACCTCAACCCCTCCTTCGCCTAATCCACAGATGTCCATCCGCTCCCCCTAAAGCAATCCTGTGATCTCCTCCCGTCCACCCAGCACATTCCACAGCCACTCTGTCTTTCTACAGATCTCAGTCCTTTATATACTCTGCCTCTGATCTATCATGTCTTTAATATGTTCAAAGTTTAGAATCCAACAATAGTCATTAACTTACACTCCCTTTTAGTCGGTCAACTTCGGTACAACATACTATGGGGAAATACAATCATTCCCCATGCTGACCCAAACGGATACTAAATGAAACGGCCCATGGCAGACCACCCAGACCTGACCCCTCAAGACGCGTCAGTTTTGTCAATTTATTCATTGTCTTTTGTTTGAAACACTCCTGTCAATGTTGAGTAACGACGCACACCTGATTACACATATAGAAGTAGGACTAGTCTACCTGGCCTGTGTGCAAATGTAGGCCTATAACATGATTTTGGGGCTCCAGAGTGGCACAGTGGACACTGCATCTCAGTGCTTGAGGCGTCACTAGACGCCCTGGTTCAAATCCAGGCTGTATCACAACTGGCCTTGATTGGGAGTCCCATAGGGCAGCGCACAATTGGCCCAGCGTCGTCCGGGGTAGGCAGTCATTGTAAATAAGAATTTGTTCTTAACTGACTTGCCTAGTTAAATAAAAGGTTACATTTAAATAAATAAAAAAAGTGTTTTACGACAAACTGTTTTCTACAAATCCGTCAAGGGAACAACTTTGAGAAGGTTTTAAAACAAAGGTTTCAAACCAATTCATGAACGTAATTAAATCTAGGTATGTTTCGCCTTTAACGTAATGGCATTAAAAAAATTGGCTGAATATTATACAAATGACTTATCAACAGCTCTAATAATTTGCCTCCACAAGAAATCTACACTGGCAGTTCTAGAATACACTATATAGCCTAGAAACCTGGTTAAACTATCATTATGACATCATGGATGAATTCTAGAATATACTATATAGCCTAGAAACCTGGTTAAACTATCATTATGACATCATGGATGAATTCTAGAATATACTATATATCCTAGAGACCTGGTTAAACTATCATTATGACATCATGGATGAATTCTAGAATATACTATATACCCTAGAAACCTGGTTAAACTATCATTATGACATCATGGATGAATTCTAGAATATACTATATAGCCTAGAAACCTGGTTAAACTATCATTATGACATCATGGATGAATTCTAGAATATACTATATAGCCTAGAAACCTGGTTAAACTATCATTACGACATCATGGATGAATTCTAGAAGATACTATATAGCCTAGAAACCTGGTTAAACTATCATTATGACATCATGGATGAATTCTAGAATATACTATATACCCTAGAAACCTGGTTAAACTATCATTATGACATCATGGATGAATTCTAGAATATACTATATAGCCTAGAAACCTGGTTAAACTATCATTATGACATCATGGATGAATTCTAGAATATACTATATAGCCTAGAAACCTGCTTAAACTATCATTATGACATCATGGATGAATTCTAGAATATACTATATAGCCTAGAAACCTGGTTAAACTATCATTACGACATCATGGATGGCCAGTCCTTGTATTCATAGTGTAGTGAATTCAGGGGGTAGCCCTGAGCTGAACTCAAACCTGGGTCCAGTGACTGTCAAACCAACACCTAATAACTGTTACGCCAAGATGTTACTGTTACGCCAAGTTTCTGGGCAGCCATTTTGTTGCTGTTTAAAAAAAAACACATCAATCAATCAACCAATCTGCAGTTCAAACACTGTTTTGGTAATAAGCTGATGGATGGGTCTGGAGAAATGTAACTAGTCTCAAATGCATAGACAGAGGCTATACAGTGTTGATTTACATTGTTTCTAAACATTGGAGTAAAAAAGCATATTTGGGGTTCTGATGGGGTACAACAGTTGAACTAAGCTCATGAGGCATGTGTTATATTCTTCAAGAATCAATGGCTATAAATAATTTAAAAGTCCAAAAATTGATGTAATTAATGCAGATTTCCCCTTTAACACCACACATCAGTTCAACAACTGCAGAGTTTGTGCCTCTGTTTTTAAGACAGTACTTACTAGTGTTAATCAGGGAACGGTTTCTCAAAACCATCTTATGGCTAAGTTCATTATTGGATGCCTTAAGATGCGTTTGGGAAACCGGGCCCAGATGTCTAGTTTCCTCCTCTTCTTCCACCTCCTTTTTGGATGTGACAGTCATCTCCCCCTCCTCCTCCTCTTTCACTCTGAACGCGTCTTCCTCTTCTTTAACTGAAACGTCTCTCTCTTCTTCTTTCACAGTAACAGCCTCACCCTCTACTTGTTTTTGTATTTCAACAGCCTCCTCTTCCTCCTCCGCTTTGACGAAAGCTTCTTTCTCCGTCCAGCAGGCCTCTTCTTTAGCAGGAGGAGAGTAGCTTAGTGAACTCATGGTCGGGGATGTTAGCTAGCTAGGCTAATGCTAACTTAACCCGCTTGCTAACTAATAACAACAACGCCGTAAATATGAAATTAAATCGGATAACTAACTTGACGACAGAAATCTGAAGAGCTTTATTGGTTCGGCTATTTTGTCTAGCGAGCTACCGAGGTATCTGATTAACTGTTGCTGCTGTTGAAAGAAGCGTTCCGTCCACTACATTATACGTCACACCAACAGTATTACCTTAAATTCCCAGACCGCCATCTGCTGACTGGAGTGGGTAACGCAGTTGAGTAAAATGTATATTTTAATTTTCAGACAAAAAGTTAAAGTGTAGGAAGCATGAGTTTTTACTCACCAGTGTAACAACACAGTGTTGTTAAAGACTTAGTAACTGAGTTGTAGTCACAATCTGGTTCCCTATAAGGACAAACAGTTATGTTTTAATGTTATTACATATTTATTATATAACATAATATACACTACTGGTCAAAAGTTTTAGAACACCTACTCATTCAAGGGGCTTTCTTTATTTTTACTATTTTCTACATAGTAGAATAATAGTGAAGACATCAAAACTATGAAATAACACATATGGAATCATGTAGTAAGCAAAAAAGTGTTAATCAATTCAAAATATATTTTATATTTGAAATTCTTCAAATAGCCACGCTTTGCCTTATTGACAGCTTTTCACACTCTTGGCATTCTCTTAACCAGCTTCACCTGGAATGCTTTTCCAACAGTCTTGAAGGAGTTCCCACATATGCTGAGCACTTGTTGGCTGCTTTTCCTTCACTCTGCAGTATGATTCAGGGAGCCGTCAGTTGGACTCATTTCTCAATGTGTCCACCTGACCTGTCAAACAGTAATTAAAGTAATTTGCAATGTCAGGTGGTTTTGGTAATGAATGTCATAATGGGTAAGAATTCAAACATGTCTGCCACTTGTGTTGAATCAAAGTTGTCCATAGATGTTGTCCATCAGCCTTGATTTAGTGATGATAATATCCTTTCTTTTTACCTTGGTCACCAGATGTATTCATTTACAATAACTGGTCTAGCTTGGTCACTAGATGTATTCATTTACAATAACTGGTCTAGCTTGGTCACTAGATATATTAATCTACAATAACTGGTCTAGATTGGTCACTAGATGTATTCATTTACAATAACTGGTCTAGCTTGGTCACTAGATGTATTAATCTACAATAACTGGTCTAGCTTGGTCACTAGATGTATTCATTTACAATAACTGGTCTAGCTTGGTCACTAGATGTATTAATCTACAATAACTGGTCTAGCTTGGTCACTAGATGTATTCATTTACAATAACTTTGCTCATCAGACAGATCTGTCCGCTACCTTTTTGGTTTCATTACGTTGAACTGTTCCATTTCTCAGCTCATTAATCCCTGGGGCATTGTTTGACCTCAGTCTGTTTTCTTAATGGGGCCTTGCTTATCAACAAAACTCATAAATAATTTCATAAACACACTCAGTGCCCTTTCAGGATCATCCTCACTACATTCTTCCAGCCATCGCACATTCTGAACCTCATCCACAAATGAGTCCTGGCTGAACCTCTTGTAGGGCCTTGGGTAGGTTACTTTAGGATCAGCATTTTGGTATATGAGTCCTGACTGAACCTCTTGTAGGGCCTTGGGTAGGTTACTTTAGGATCAGTCTTTGGTATATGAGTCCTGGCTGAACCTCTTGTAGGGCCTTGGGTAGATTACTTTAGGATCAGTCTTTGGTATATGAGTCCTGGCTGAACCTCTTGTATTGACCTTCGCCTCCCCAGCCTGTTGGGGAGTTGCAAAGATGAGACAAGATTGAAATTGAAGAGAAAAAACGGGGGTAAAATTATATTTATATAAAAAAAAGGATATTAAAAAAAAGTTGCATCCCAACGTGGCAATAAACTGCAGGCAAAGTGACCGTGTCACAATGAACTGTAACATTTTACCATTGGAACGCGTGATGTAATTAAATCAGACGTTTTACCATTGGAACACTTGATGTAATTAAATCAGACGTTTTACCATTGGAACGCGTGATGTAATTAAATCAGACGTTTTACCATTGGAACACTTGATGTAATTAAATCAGACGTTTTACCATTGGAACACTTGATGTAATTAAATCAGACGTTTTACCATTGGAACGCGTGATGTAATTAAATCAAACGTTTTACCATTGGAACGCGTGATGTAATTATTATTTTCGGATATAAAGACTACGCTGTATCAACAAAAAAACGGATTGCAACTTGCAAAACATCAGGGAAGAAAATTACAGACGGAGGCGCAACAAATTCCAACGTTGTTCGACATTTGAAGCTGCACAAAGAACGGTAAGTCGTGGCTAATATAGCCGACAGCTATACAATATTTATTTTGCTAGTATAGCATGTAGGCTAACGTAACATTAAATGAATGAGCCTCCACAGTCAGTGCAGGAACGTGATCATTGCACCCAAGATTGAGCTACAACTGGCTAGGCTGTTGGTAGCCTAAATCCTGCCTGATGTTACTGCTGTTCCTAAAACCATTGACATACGTTAGCCAACTGTAACCACACACAGAGAGGGTGTGTGTGTTAAGGTTGGGCGATTGTGTACAAGCCAACATCGCCCGATTGCGCCCCATAGCTTGTCTTGACTTGAGTGCTGAGACTTGAGACTTACTTGTGACTTGTAAAACAATGACTTGGTCCCACCTCTGGTATATACTGTATTCTATCCTATTCCACTGTATCTTAGTCTATGTATTACTCATCTCATATGTATATACTGTATTCTATTCTACTGTATCTTAGTCTATGCCGCTCTGAAATCACTCATCCAAATATTTATATATTCTTAATTCCATTCCTTTAGATTGTGTGTATTGTTAGATATTACTGGACTGTTGGAGCTAGAAACACAAGCATTTTGCTACACCCGCAATAACATCTGCTAAACAAGTGTATGTGACAAATACAATGTGATTTGATGTATAGAGGTCTGGTGTTGGAGATCATTCTACACTCTGTGGATCTCCTGCATATATTTTCTGATGTTTAATCAGACCACATGAATGAGAGTATCTCTTGTCACATTGATCACAGCTATAAGGCTTTTCCTGTGTGGCTAAGTTCAAGTTGGGTACTGAGGTCCGTAACCTCTTAGCTGAAAGTCAAAGGCTGGAGGGCGGTAAAAAAGTTTTTTGGGGGGGTAACGATTCTCAGCCGTTTTTGCTTTTCTTTTCAGTTTTTCCTTTTTTGGAAGAGGGCAGGAGTGGAGATGGCGCAAAATTCTTCAAATAGGTCGGTCCCTGGGATCGGACTGGCGAATACGGTTTGCTTTGCATGGAAGGACAAGGAGATGGAGCCATTCGGACGTGAAACTTTTGGAAGGACTATCTTGATGTGGATCCTTAAACTGACAGGGAAGGATGTGTTTTGCCTCCAAGGTCACCCGTTGGAGGGAACTTATGATGTGGCTTTACACACAGAAGAAAAACACGACGAGATCCTGAAAAAGGTGAGGGAAGTGGGAGGTACGAGGCCGATGTGTCACTACGAGGTAACCAGCTTGGCAAAAAACAGCAACAACAATTTCAGGATTGTAACTGTGAACATTTATAACCCGTACGTCAAGGACGAGGAAGTGAGGGCCTTTCTGGGGAGATACATGGATGACATCTCCTCAGCAAGGCACCTCAAGGACTCCCTGGGTTTTTGGAACGGGAGGAGAGACTTCCAGGCCCTCCTCAGGGAGGACCCAAAGGGACTGGGCGGCTACCTTCATCCTCCAGCTCTGTTCTCCCTGGGGGCTGACAGGGGGACATTGTTTTATGCACGTCAGCCCCCGTTTTGCAGGCGTTGTATGGCCTACGGCCACATCCTAGCCTCGTGCAGCACAAGAAAGTGCAGATTTTGTGGATCTGGGGAGCACAAGGCGAAGGACTGTGACGATTTCAAGGCATGCCACGGGTGTGGCTCGTCAGCACACCTGGGGCAGGAATGCCCAGCTCGTCAGAGATCATACGTGTCTGCGGCTGGGGGAGGAGCAGGAGCGGGGGATGGGGGAAGAAGGGGAGGAGGCCCAGACCAAGAACCGAACACAGGCCCAGAGGGGACGGCCTCACGGAAGGAGGAAGAGCAAAGAGCGGCAGCAGGAGGAGAGGGGGACAGAGAAGGCACGGGAGCAGCAGAACCGGGAGGAGAGGAGGGAAAAGAGGTGGAAGGAAGCAAGGGAGTGGAGGAGCCAGAGAGGGCAGCAATGGAGGGAGAGGTGGTGGAGAAGGAGTCGGTGGCAGGACCAGTGGAGGAGCCAGAGAGGGCAGCAATGGAGGGAGAGGTGGTGGAGAAGGAGTCGGTGGCAGGACCAGTGGAGGAGCCAGAGAGGGCAGCAATGGAGGGAGAGGTGGTGGAGAAGGAGTCGGTGGCAGGACCAGTGGAGGAGCCAGAGAGGGCAGCAATGGAGGGAGAGGTGGTGGAGAAGGAGTCGGTGGCAGGACCAGTGGAGGAGGGGGGAGAGGGGGAGAGGGAGGGAGTGGGGGGACAGCAGAATGAATAATTTTGCACGGCCAATTTTTCAGTTTATTATTTGTTAAACAAGTTTGAAATATCCAATAAATTTCGTTCCACTTCATAATTGTGTCCCACTTGTTGTTGATTCTTCACAAAAAATTACATTTTTATATCTTTATGTTTGAAGCCTGAAATGTGGCAAAAGGTCGAAAAGTTCAAGGGGGCCAAATACTTTCGCAAGGCACTGTATATCTCTCTGGTCACCCCCAAAGCCAATTCCTCCTTCGGCCGCCTCTCCTTCCAGTTCTCTGCTGCCAATGACTGGAACGAAACTACAAAAATCTCTAAAACTGGAAACACTTATCTCCCTCACTAGCTTTAAGCACCAGCTGTCAGAGCAGCTCACAGATTACTGCACCTGTACATAGCCCATCTATAATTTAGCCCAAACAACTACCTTTTCCCTACTGTATTTATTTATTTATTTTGCTCGTTTGCACCCCATTATTTCTACTTTGCACCTTCTTCCACTGCAAATCTACTATTCCAGTGTTTTACTTGCTATATTGTATTTACTTCGCCACCATGGCCTTTTTTGCCTTATCTCACCTCATTTGCTCACTTTGTATATAGACTTATTTTTCTAACATATTATTGACTGTATGTTTGTTTTACTCCATGTGTAACTCTGTGTTGTTGTATGTGTCAAACCGCTTTGCTTTATCTTGGCCAGGTCGCAATTGTAAATGAGAACTTGTTCTCAACTTGCCTACCTGCTTAAATAAAGGTGGAATAAATAAATAAAAAAATAGTTGAAAATTAAAAATGTTGAAATCAACAATATGTCAAAGGATTGAACTACTGAAAACTGAAACAAACAATTGGATCAAACAGATCAATCCCACTGGACATTGGGTTTGATTCAGACCCTGCCAGCATGGCCAGAGATGTAACTTATGACCACGGAACCAACACAGACCTTTCATGCCTCACTAAAAACACCTAAGTATTAGATTTACTGCCATGGTCTAGTATGTCACTGCATCAGACACCATTCACAATGCTGGCTGAGGTACAAGTAAAACATGACATATTATTCCCTAACCATTCACAATGCTGGCTGAGGTACAAGTAAAACATGACATATTATTCCCTAACCATTCACAATGCTGGCTGAGGTACGAGTAAAACATGACATATTATTCCCTAACCATTCACAATGCTGGCTGAGGTACGAGTGAAACATTACATATTATTCCCTAACCATTCACAATGCTGGCTGAGGTACGAGTGAAACATGACATATTATTACCGAACCATTCAAAATGTTGGCTGCTGTACGAATAAATTGGTGTCTGAGGCGGTGACATACTAGACCATGGCAGTAAATCTAATACTTAGGTGTTTTCAGTCATGCATGAATGGTCTGGTGTGGTTCTGTGGTTATAAGTTACTGACCTTGGAATACATTTCTGGCCATGCTGGCAGGGTTTGAATCAAACCCAATGTCCACCTGGTACACTGGCAGGGTCTGAATTAAACCCAATGTCCACCTGGCACACCGGCAGGGTCTGAATCAAACCCAATGTCCACCTGGCAAACTGACAGGGTTTGAATCAAACCCAATGTCCACCTGATACACTGGCAGGGTCTGAATCAAACCCAATGTCCACCTGGCACACTGGCAGGGTCTGAATCAAACCCAATATCCACCTGGCACACTGGCAGGGTCTGAATCAAACCCAATTTTAATGAATTGTCAATGAAGCATTGTTTGTGCCACACTCAAAACAACTGTTAACTCAGGAACTATGAAAACGTGAGTTCAAGACAACTGGGAACTCAGGAAAAACCAAGCTCTGACTGGGAAAATACGTTTTGATCGGTCATCCAACTGGGAACTCAGGAAAAACCAAGCTCTGACTGGGAAAATACGTTTTGATCGGTCATCCAACTGGGAACTCAGGAAAAACCAAGCTCTGACTGGGAAAATACGTTTTGATCGGTCATCCAACTGGGAACTCAGGAAAAACCAAGCTCTGACTGGGAAAATACGTTTTGATCGGTCATCCAACTGGGAACTCAGGAAAAACCAAGCTCTGACTGGGAAAATACGTTTTGATCGGTCATCCAACTGGGAATTGTAAATCCGGAACTCGGGACTCTTTCTCGAGCTACGACCTGAAGATCACTGACATCATCAGGATTCAACCTTGTTTTTCCCCCCCCGAGTTCCCAGTTGTCTTGAAATCACCATAAATCCAGAGAATGACAGACTTTGATGACAAAATTTGCCCACGAAGGTCACCTTCCTGTTCAAGTGAGCACAGAACAACTCAGTGAGTCCAAAAATATCTTTCATATAATATATTCTATGCTGCTGCATAAATTATGTAATATGCCAGAGATATGTATACTGTAGCTAAGAAAGTAATAATAAGTGTATGTTGTGTAGTAAGATGTTAGTAGCCCATGTGCCTCACCCTAATAATTTGTTTATTTTCCCCTCTTAATTTCTCCTACTGTTCTGACTTGGTGGTGCACATGTAGCCTATAACCTGTTTTAGAGAAATGTAATCGTTGAATATTGTAAAAACTTTAATTGTCTGCTTATTTGCCCCCTTTATTTATCCTACGGTTATGACTTGGTGTACAGGGAGGACATTGTAAGAACGGCCCATGTTCTGAATTCTGTCACTGTACATTTCAAAAGTGCTAAACAAATAGTTATATTGACTACGTCGGTCCTAGCTCGCTCATTAATGCCTTCATCGAAATTACGGATTGCCTCTTATCTGCTTGTCGTCCCCTTATGCCATAGTTTGTACATCTCAATTGTCAGTAGAAACCACATTTGTTTAAGCAAGTCAGCCATATTAGCTATGTTTTTTTTAAAGTCAGTAAATGAAGCTGAATGAACTGCCAGACAAGGATCCACTGATAGACAGGTGTTGCAGTGGTAAGATGTTGGGACAGCTTTATGTATGCCTTAACAGTCTGTGGGCACCGTTTGTCACCGTTATAGTGCAATTAATGTATTGTTTAGTGCTGTGTTTGCCCAACCAAGATTTACATGTTAAAATCACCACTGCTCCTCAGCCTTCCTCTCCTCTGAAGACCCAGTGAGGGTGGAGCTCAGTCAGAGAGCTGTTGAGGGACTGGTTAGGAAGAACACCTATACAGCCAGAGAGGTGAGAGGTCACGCATGGTTTAGATGGTAAATATTTATATTCCCTTAGCGGTTCATCACGTCAGCTAAAGGGAATATGTTCCATCATCTATGTTTATTTACATTAGTGCAAATTGTCCACTGATATTGGTGTAATTTCTCATCCCTTTGGGCTGTATGAAAGTTAATTTCCTCTCAGGCACACACATTTGTTCTTTGATATTATGAAGGTCATTTGTGTAAAATGTACTTTTCCCCACTCATTCACCCCATCTCTTTACATTGCTGATGCATATTCGGTGGCCTGACTGCATCCAGACTATGTCAAAGTCCCATCCTGGAAGATCCTGGAAGATCTGAACCTAATGCAGTTTGGAGTCATCAGATGACAGAAGTCACATTTAGGTGCCAGGTGTAACTGAGGCCATAGATGCTCCATATCCATTACTTTGAGTGTTTTATATAATATGACTAAATGTGTTTCTGTGTTGCAGGGACAGTCAAGAAATGGAACAGCAAGGCCACAGAACATGACATAAGCAGAGCTGTGGGAGACCACCTCAAGCCCCTGGTAGAGCCGGGGGTGGTGTTTACCACTCCACCACGCCTTCAGCAGGCTGGAAAAGTGGGATTGAAACTGTTTTTCATACTAAGAGGGACCAAGAGTCTGTTGATTGGTCAGTCATTGGGTTAATTTGTTGAAATCAAATCAAGCTTTATTTATACAGCACATTTCAGACATGGATGCAACACAATGGCTTCACAGGAAAAAAATGAAAATAAACAGAAATATATAGTACACAACAAACAGAAGATTAACAACTGAAAGACTAATGAACATTCTAAGGAAATGCCATTGATTAAAATATTAATTGGATGCAACATCCAACCCAAAATATAACTTGTTTTTTAGGAGGGTCTCTGAAAGACACTATGGGGGTGTCCACTGGAAGTTGACTAGTAACAACAACTGGGACCTAAAAGACACCCACCATGAGACCCACTAAATCTGCCCAAGAAGAGGCAAACAAAAGAAAAACCCACACCAAACTTAAAGACAGGAAGCAAACCAAAAAGGTGGAGCAACTAAAGGTGTTGACTCTCCACATGTATCAAGACAACTGGAGCACTGGGCCAGACACTCTTAAATAGAACCTGGACCAGCTCAGGTGAAACACCTTCCCACTAACGAGATGGACAAGCCAGCACAGGTGTAACACATACTGACTAACGAGGTTACACCAATCAGTGCGTCCTACGTGCAAACGAGCTAGACGCGCTAACGAGCTAGACGGGCTAACGAGCTAGACGTGCTAACGAGCTAGACGTGTTAACGAGCTAGACGTGCTAACGAGCTAGACGTGCTAACGAGCTAGACGTGCTAACCGGCTAGACGTGCTAACGGGCTAGACGTGCTAACGAGCTAGACGTGCTAACGAGCTAGACGTGCTAACGAGCTAGACGTGCTAAAATCCAAACCTCAAACCATAAATGGAAAAACCAAAGCCTGTAACACCTTCCCCCTTAAGACAACAAATATATCCTATATTTTTATTGAACAAGTTTGCTCACCACCAACAGAAAACAACTTCCATTTCTCATTATAATCAACTACAATGCTTCACCTTCACCAATATAAACATGGTGTCTACTGGATGTCAACAAGAAAAAAATATTTTCCCCCACTAGCTACTAGAACTCTCATCTTCCTAAAACTCACTAGCTTCTAGAACTCTCGTCCCCTTGGAAGGAACCCCAAAATAAACTCAAATCAAATTGTATTAGTCACGTGTGCTGAATACAACAGGTGTAGTAGACCTGTAGACCTAACAGTGAAATGCTGACTTACGAGCCCCTAACCAACAGTGCAGTTTCAAAAACATACAGAAAAGAATAAGAGATAAAACTCATCTCCAACATGGAAAAACGTGTCAAAATAAATTGTGATCCATGGCAACGCACTGGCTAAACGCAAAACACAAATCTTTTTGACTGCCCACCCTTGAGACAAACCAAGAAACCAAGTTGTCCTTACCACGGACATGTCAGAGCTTCTCTCTCTTTTCAGGGTTCACTAGATAGGCATGTTGTTGGATCGGGGCCCAGTCCCCAATGTCATGCTCTAGTACATTTGGTTTGGCACATCTGAGAATGAACCCTGATATTCTAAAAGCAGGGCAGCAATGTCAATATAATTGTACCCAAAAAAACTGTCAGTTGGTTGCATAAATAATTAGGATTACTAAATGTTACATAAATTGTAAATATCAAAAGCAAATGTACTCCCCTTTGTTAATATGTATTGGCAATAATTCACTTAATGGTGAGGTATGGAATAATAACAAATGTGCTATATACACAAACATCTGCCACAATAATCATATTACTTGTATTTTTTTTAAACAAGCACCTTATAAACTGCACAAGCACCAAAAACGCTGTTGTTTTGACAAGTAGCAATAAATCACATATCGATTAGGGGGGGTAATCAGGTTGTACGTGATGTTGAAACTAACACAACTAAAAAAACACATGGAAATGGGAGATATCTTTTACCTCACTGATTAGAGGACAACCTGCAGAAGACAGTCAGCTACATTTTGGAGTGATGCATTTAAATGTAGGGGTCGCTAAACAAAGGAACGCAACACTTATTTGTCCTCACTCATTGATATCATGTTGAAATCAATTGTGCCGAGAGGAGGGAATAATGTGTACATCACTGGTTAGAGGACAACTTGTAGAAAACAGCTAGCTACATTTTGAAGTGATGCATTTTGATTCCAGTGGGTCACCGACAATGTGGTAAGTGTAACACAGCTCTTTTGTTGTTAGTCACTTTTTTTAATTTAACCCCAAACTAATGAATAAAGATTACTGACCTTATTTTGCAGCTGAGAATTCAATGTTCGTTGAATCTCGTCACCACCTCTGTCGCGTACCAGTTTGCCACCGGCCTGTAAAGAACCCACAGTAAAGGGCCAGGTCTTTGATTTACGGATATTTCATCCGCCCGTGCACGGTTTCGGTGTCTCCTTGGAACGACAGCGGCAGTTTGAGATCCGGCTCGAAGGACCAATTGTTAAAGGAATTTTATATCTTTGATGATAATAATCAAGAATCAATTCGCCTTGACTAATGCCCAAGGTTTGTAAGACAATGGGTTAAAATAATTAGGCAAGGACTCAGCTTTCTGCAAAAGGTATCTGTAGCTTTTATTCAGAGAACGTTCTGCCGTCAGGATAACAAAACAGTCATTATATAGTTCTTGCTTTCTTACGCACATGCATTTACACACACTGTTGGTGACCTGTCTCCCCCACAAACTTCTCACACTCTTTATCACTCCCCTGATCTCGCCTGTTTCTTTCCCTCAAGATAAGAAATGCTTTGAAGCTTTCACTCCCAAGACCATGTGTCTCCTGGTGTCCCTCTAATTGCATATACACATTCCTTTCCCTATCACATGGTTCCTGAACTTTCCAGAACTAATCAAACTTATCTATCCATACATTGATCATTACATTGATTATTCATTAACCATTATGTATGACTAATAATTCATCATGTTCTATTGATTCATTTACCTTTAATAGATAATTCTCTTATCAATTCCACCCTTAAATGATTCAATAATTCACCATGATTTGATCAGATGCTATATGAGAACCATACTAATCACACGCTATATGTAAATGCAATAATCACTCGCTACATGGCACACGCTATATGGAAATACATCACACACTATATGTAAATACATCACATCACACGCTATATGGAAATACAATACATGAATATTCCTCATATACATCCATTACTGTCCTAGGCCTATTTCCAATTATGACACTTCTGTTTAGGATTTTCATCATAATTTTCATTTAAGGAACAGTGTATCTAAATGTTGAAAATTGTTTCATCAAACATTGGCTCCTCGTTGTCGAAAGAGACGGAATCATCTCCCTGGCCTGGAGGGCCGCAATCGCCATCCCACTGATCAGAGCTCGGAATAGGTCCATATCTCACCATCTGTTGCGTCATCGATCTCTCTAGAGTCCTGGTGATTAAACCTCTCACACATGGGACGAGACAACATCCACACAACACAAACACACTCATACAGGTGAAAGCAGCCCAAAATACAGTTCTTACAACACTTTTCCATTTCCCAAACATGGGATGTATTATCAGGAATGTACGTGTAGCGCTGAACCTAATCATTCTACCTACACTGCCCTCTTCTGCCAATAACGTATCGAGAGTCAGTCTATTTTACCAGGTCATGAGGGAGGTGTCGGATAATTGATCAGAGAACCTCTTTACTGCATCCCCGTTTTCATTCATGAATCTCTGTTGATTCTAAAAGATGTCATTAATCCAATCCACATTTCTATTTATTGTCAACCACCAAAATAATGTAGTGTTAAAGCCTTCACATATTTGATTCATAGCTTTGTATTCACCTGGAACTTCCCTGAGGATGCCAATAGCATCCATCTAGACAAAGCTACTCCCATCCTGGTCAAAACTCCTTCTGTGCCTACTTTAGCCTCCTATAACTGGCCTCTGATGAATAACTTGACTTGGTTGGACCTATAACCCCAGGGCGCAAGTTCCTAACCACCCTTTGTGGTAATTTCCGTCGTATGCGTCCTTTGCTGGTACTAGCCCACCCTTCATCAGTGATAGGTGCTATGAGGTTAAGAATGTTCCATTCATCTCTCAAACCTAAGTCAGTCACATTACCAATTACCTTTCAGTCATTAAAATCATCTAAGTTCTCGGTGCCATTCTTGTATCTATAACACTGGTATTCATCCGGAATTTAGGTGAACCAAGGTTGGTTGGCTGAGTACTTCAATCTGGCCAACCCCAATTCCTGTACAGTTGTCTGCTTCCCCAGGAAATTGTTTAATGTTTACCTTAAATTCTACATCTTGATCTTCTTCGACTCCTTATTCTGTATGTCACTCATCAGTGTATTATATCGTTTATCTTCTCCTTCTTCTCAATGACAACGGTATCGTATGATTAGTACCAGAAGGTGGTGGATCAATGTATCAGTCAGATTAGACTATGATGCAGCTCAGAGTCACTACTCTTCTCAAAAACCGCCAACCCTCTCCTGCCCTTAGTCTCTCTGCTAGGTACCACCCCATACTCACACCTCTAGGAGCACACACAGTGATGAACGGTCGGGATAGGAAATCTTCGTTAAGGAGGTAACCCCCGGACCCTATTGGTATCGGTTCTTCTCCTAACTCTGTGTGTGATCAACAGTGTTCATATGTGTACATACCTTCTTGCAGTGGGTAACGTGGACCCAAGTGACTCTCAGCTTTTCTAATGGCAAAAGCAGTGGTTTAACAGAACCTGGTATGGGCCTTCCCAACGGGACTGCTTCCCGTCTTTTCTCCTCAGGGACTGGATCCACACCCAGTCTCCTAGTTGGATTGAGTGAATCACCTTCTCCTGTAATTCACCTGTTGGACACAAAATCTTGGACATACGGGTTTGGTTAACAAACAGTCTTCTCATGTGCTCTGCTAGTATTTCTTCAACTTCTATGTCTACCAGTTCTGGTATTTCTAACTCTGGCATTCTATAGGCTCTACCTGATTAGCTAAACTGTCATCCATCATTTAAAGAGATGGCTCCTAGTAAACCAACTCTAGGGATAATATCTTGACTTAATATTTTCTCTACCATAATCATGTCCACCAAGTAAGTTGGGAATGCTTCTACCCATTTGCTATACTTATCTATTCTTGTTAAACACCCCTTCTTCCCCTCCTTTCGGAATATTTCAATAAGTCCAATTCCAAATGTTGGAATGGAGCTTGTTACAATTTTTTTTTTTTAAGTAATTATCCTCTAGGCCATCACTCTTTCCTAACTACTCTACTATACTCCCTTCCCCTTGATACATTGCTTAGCCTATGTATCAATATTGCTGCGTATCTTTGGTAGGATAAGTAAATTATCCTTATGTCAGATCTTCTCTTGTAGGATGCCCCCTTTCATTTTCTACATGTCCAATTCTCCCTGGGGCCTTCATCCTCGGCTATTCTGTAAAAATTCTCTGTCTAGTTTCTTATCGTCTTTAAGATTTATCTATGCTGCTTTGTATGGTTTTAAATGTCTATGTGCTTGTCTGTGTAAATAGTAACTTTTCTCTCCTTTCTTATTTCACCGGTTCTAGTCAATGCTACTATTTAGGCCTCCTGTGCAGAATAGTGTCTGGGCAATGGTTCAGTGTCTAACACCTGAAACCAACTAAGCCCTTTTAGTTAGGGTAACAATTACTTTCAACAAAATGATCATATCTCCTCCTAGCGAATTTACCAAACATAAACTTAAAATCAAACTAAAATACATGCCTGCCAATGGAGCCGATAGTCTCTCCATGAATTAATATCCTAAAGCTAAGTGAACCAAATTCTCTTCCTATCTACTCCTGCTGGCCCCCCTTCTTTCTTCGTGCTTCTCCCCAACCCTCAAGGTTTCAGCAGTGCAGGGGAGGATCTCTCTGTCTGCCCTTCTATCTGTCTCCAGCTTTTTCTCATAACAGAAAGTATCAAATCTGGGTTGTTTCCAAATATTGACTAAATGTCTCATTGTCTCCTTGGTTGCACTCCTGAACTTTAGAAAAATCAACCTTTCTAGATATTGCATATCTACTGAAATTTATCTCGATACCCTCAATAATCCTGGATCACCTACAGATGTCATGTATCCCTGTCCTGTTGACCTAAGTCTACCATTATTAAACTTCTTCACAACAAAATATAGTAATACTAGTATATCAATTCCACAGCCTTGTTGTGTTAAATCTCTTACACTGAATTCAACAACAGCTGACTTCCTAAGGGAAAATAAATGTATCTACATCATGTAAAAAAAATATCCCTGCTACTGGTCAAAATATTTTCAAATCACATAATCAGATCAAAATGACTCATCTGATTTACTACACCCAGGAAAAATATTTTACCCTTATTGTTCTAGGAAAATAGACTTAAAGAAGCCTACCCTTAGTCTAAGGCTTTGCCCTTTTAGTCCTATCATTGGTTCAAATTATCAATTGTCTCTAAGAACTTTAACTCCATCATCATTATCAGTTCTTCAAATTCCCTTAAAATCAATATCACCAATGACCTTAATTCACCATCCAAATGGCTTTTCAATGTGGCTGATCAGACCACACAGGAAAAGTCACCAGAGGGGTCAACAAGTCATACCACCCTTTCAGAACCGTGTTTCTTACTACATTAAACAAATTAAAGCTAAGAACTTCATCTACATTTTGTATCCCAGGTTCCCAGAACATTCCCTATCAAATGAATTTCATGTGTTTATTAAAACTCTGAAAACAAGACACTCCCCAGTATCACACAGAAATTTGATTCTCTCTCCCATTACTGTTAGTGTCAAATAGGGTTTCTGTTCTTGTTGTTCTGCCAAATCAATTGTAGCCAATTCAAAAACTTCACAATCGCTGTTTATAACTAAATTCTGAAAATCGTCCTTCCCCTCACTAGTGTCTGTTCCCCTGCTCTCCATAGTTAGTCATGCCCCATCCTCCTCCTCTGAGTCTGGCTGGGGGCGCCTGACCTTCTTTCTTTATCTCTACTCCCTCTCTGGCCTTGCTTGTCTCTGTTTTTGTTACAATCTCTACCAGAATGGTTTCCCCCCCTGCAGCGGTTACACGGTGCGTTACACTGTCTAGCAAGGTGTCCTAGCTTGTGACAATTGAAACACTCGTATTCCCCTTTAAGATATCATGTCCCTAGGAATTTTTTTTTTTTTTTTTTTTTTTTTCCCAAAGAGAGCTAAGCGCTTCTTTTTCCATACAATAACCACTTGGTCAGCATTTCATCCTGTCACACTGATTCAAAAACCCAAAAGTTGACTATAAACAAAACCTAATAATACTTAAAATTCCATTGTACTCCCCCCAATCATTAGTTTTAAACTTTCTCAATGGTTTATGTGATTGAACATGCCTTTCTGTGGGCGCCTGACCTTCTCTCTGTATTTGTCTCGACCCCCTCTCTGGCCTCTCCTGTCTTTGTTATTTTTGCAATCTCGGTGATTATGGCCTACTTTATTGCAGTGTTTACACGGCTCCTCACATTCTCTAGCAAAATGTCCTGTCTCGCCACAATTGTAACATCTATTTCCCCCTTTCTCTCCTGCCTTGCTATTTTTTTCTCTTTTGTCACCTCTACCATTCCCTGCAATCTCTCCTAGAGTGGCCATCAGATATTCTGCTCCTTTCCTTTCCTTCTTCTCTTTCTCACCTTTGCCAAGTTGCTCATAGTGTACAGCATATCTCTTTACTTCCCTCAGATCTGCTAGCCCCCACCCTACGAGGTTCTGTTTGATGGCGCGACATATCTCGGGACGCATTCCACTGAGGAAAGCGATTTATAATTGCTGATAATACGGGGCATCAAATCCATCCACTACAGGGGGTTCTATTAACCCACTGTTTGCGTTGAACACATCCTTTAATCTCTCTAGGTATTGGCTTATAGTCTCACTGTCTTCTTGTTTACACTCGTGAACCTTAGAGAAATCTGCATGTCTATGATAGTGGTCCCTCAGATTATTACACAGCTGTGTGACTTTCTCGACATATTGTCCATCTATCGCCCAGGGCATTACTAACAAATCCCCATTCCCTGGTATCCAATTTCCCCTAACTGCTGCCCAATCTTTTCCCACCAACTGTCTGACTGCACGCTCTACTTCACCCGTGTTTAGTTTAAAGCTGGCTGCCAGAGCCTCCAAATCTCTCTTGAATCCATCCATTCCTGTCTTGGGATGTCCTACCCCTTCTACTGCCCTGGCTCCTTCCTCTCTTTGTCTAGCTTCTGCCAGCCAAACACGAGCGGTGTCAAGCCCCTCTGTGCGCTGCTTCTCCGTCTTACCCCCACTGACCTTATGTATTTGTTTTACCATTAATTCCAATCTTTCAACATTTAAACATCCATCAAAATCATAGTTCTTCCTCCATCTTTGCCCAAAATGAATGTTTCTTTTATCTTTTCCCAGCATGAAACATTCATCTCCCGTCAAGACCGGGATTCCCTTAGAGGATTTACTACCCATGTTGCTTAAATCGTTTAAAGTACACACGTATTTATTCTGTTTCTTCTCCCAATCTAGAGTTTTAGAAATATTATTCGTAAGAACCTTAAACTATGTGCTTTAATTTATACAACTCCAAACCAAATACGATCAGTGTCTCCTCGTTGTTAATCTTTAGGGTTATGCTATTTTACCGTTCTTAACCTAGAATTTGGGGAATAATCGTTCTATATTACAAATTGCTTCTATCTCATCGCTCAAAAAGGACAAACGGCTTTTTTCTTGCGACTGTTGATTCTAGCAAGATGTTTTCGTTATTAACCTTCTTTTCAATTATAGAGTAGTTCTGCTAGAATGATTTATACGTATCTATCCTAACCCGGTCTTTATCTCGCTCATAGGCAAACACTGCAACCCGTTTTATATTTAGGTTTTACTGTCTGTCTTTTCCTCGCGATTTATCGACAGAATTCTCCTCACACGCAATCCCTCATAACAGCATAATCACTCTATCTCTCTCAAAACTTTATCTACAGCGGGGATTTTCGATCAGACATTAGATCGCATACGTATGCAACTATAAACTACTTTCCAGGGGTCGTAAAGCCCTAGTTAACAGCCTATTTATCTGTTGCTTCATGTAACTCTTGACACCAATACCTGTATCTCACTCCACCATATTAGGTCTCACCTTTCCCATAGATATCAGACCCAAAGCCGTATTTAGGTACCGACTATCCCCCTATGGACTATTAACCCTTTTACGTTATCAGGTTCTCACCATAAGACCTAGTTTAGTTTTATGCAGTGGCCACAGTTGCCGAGGGTCTATTTCGGACCCTCCATCGTTTTCGAATTCGTCCTTTTGGATTTACAACTAATTTCTGCCTTCCATTCGCGCAGAATACTTGATTCCCTTTAAAACCGATTTTTCTCCACGCGAACTTCCGAAGCCAGATCACCAGCTATAACCTCCCCGACTTTCAGCGTCT
This sequence comes from Salmo trutta, assembly GCF_901001165.1. NCBI lineage: Eukaryota > Metazoa > Chordata > Actinopteri > Salmoniformes > Salmonidae > Salmo > Salmo trutta. Next base: position 460,257 of record NW_021822911.1, on the reverse strand, counting down.
AACACCCAGAGTACATTAAAATCCTCTACATCAATGAGATTTTGAATTTACGACTGATTCCTTTCTTCTATTCGCGCAGACTACTTGATTCCCTTTAAAACCGATTTTTCTCCGCACGAACTTCTGAGCCCAGGTCACCAGCTATAACATTCTTAACCTCAGCGTACCCAGAGTACCTTTCACTCATAACAATCGCTTTTGCCTTGCACTCTCAACAATCGCTTTGCCTTGCACTCTCAACAATCGTTTTTGTCTTTCACTCATTTCTCATCAAATGCCAACACCCAATTGTGTCCCTTATTCCCTCATGCAATGCATACACACAGGTGTATCACTCATTTCACTCATTTCACCATGCAATGCAAACCTATAGGTATATCACTCATTTCACTATGCAATGCAAACCTATAGGTATATCACTCACCCCTTATTTAATGTAATCATACAGGTGCTATTACCCAAAAGTATGAATAAAGTCTACTAACCTTATCATTTGCAGCTGAGTTTTTTAATGTTCGTTGAATCTCGTCACCACCTCTGTCGCGTACCAATTTGCCAACGGCCTGTAAAGAACCCACAGAAAAGGGCCAGGTCTTTGATTTACGGATATTTCATCCGCCCGTGCACGGTTTCGGTGTCTCCTTGGAACGACAGCGGCAGTTTGAGATCCGTCTCGAAGGACCAATTGATAAAGGAATTTTATATCTTTGATGATAATAATCAAGAATCAATTCGCCTTGACTAATGCCCAAGGTTTGTAAGACAATGGGTTAAAATAATTAGGCAAGGACTCAGCTTTCTGCAAAAGGTATCTGTAGCTTTTATTCAGAGAACGTTCTGAGGTCAGGATAACAAAACAGTCATTATATAGTTCTTGCTTTCTTACGCGCATGCATTTACACACAAACTGTTGGTGACCTGTCTCCCCCACAAACTTCTCACCCTCTTTATCACTCTCCCGAGCTCGCCTGTTTCTTTCCCTCAAGATAAGAAATGCTTTGAAGCTTGCACTCCCAGGACCATGTGTCTCCTGGTGTCCCTCTAATTGCATATACACATTCCTTTCCCTATCACATGGTTCCTGAACTTTCCAGAACTAATCAAACTTATCTATCCCTACATTGATCATTACATTGATTATTCATTAACAATTCTGTATGACTAATAATTCATCATGGTCTATTGATTCATTTACCTTTAATAGATAATTCTCTTATCATAGTGGTAACAGAGAAATTTGTTAATGCCTTATTTTGGAAATTCGAATACGTGCCATGAATATCGGTAAAATTTGGTTTACTCCTTGGTAGAAGCAGTTTCTGTAGTGTAGTGGTTATCACGTTCGCTTAACACGCGAAAGGTCCTCGGATCGAAACCGGGCGGAAACAGTGCTCTTTATCCCTTGCAGTAGGTACTTTACTTTTAACAGAGAATAGTTATTTTCATAAATACCTAATTTTGGAAATTTGAACACGTGCCATGTATATCAGTAAAATTCGGTTTACTCCTTGCAAGATAATTGTAGCAGCAGTTTCTGTAGTGTAGTGGTTATCACGTTTGCTTCACACGCGAAAGGTCCTTGGTTCGAAACCGGGCGGAAACAACGCTCATGGACACATTCAAGAAGTACTATAGCGGTAACAGAGAATTTCATTAATGCCTTATTTTGGAAATTCGAATACGTGCCATGAATATCTGTAAAATTCGGTTTACTCCTTGTAGATAAATGTAGCAGCAGTTTCTGTAGTGTAGTGGTTATCACGTTTGCTTCACATGCGAAAAGTCTTTGGTTCGAAACCGGTCGGAAACAACGCTCAATGACACATTCAAGAAGTATCATAGTGGTAACAGAGAAATTTGTTAATGCCTTATTTTGGAAATTCGAATACGTGCCATGAATATCGGTAAAATTCGGTTTACTCCTTGCAGCTAATTGTAGCAGCAGTTTCTGTAGTGTAGTGGTTATCATGTTTGCTTCACATGCGAAAAGTCTTTGGTTCGAAACCGGTCGGAAACAACGCTCAATGACACATTCAAGAAGTATCATAGTGGTAACAGAGAAATTTGTTAATGCCTTATTTTGGAAATTCGAATACGTGCCATGAATATCGGTAAAATTCGGTTTACTCCTTGCAGCTAATTGTAGCAGCAGTTTCTGTAGTGTAGTGGTTATCATGTTTGTTTCACACGCGAAAGGTCACTGGTTCGAAACCGGGCAGAAACAACGCTCATGGACACATTCAAGAAGTACTATAGCGGTTACAGAGAATTTCATTAATGCCTTATTTTGGAAATTCGAATACGTGCCATGAATATCTGTAAAATTCGGTTTACTCCTTGCAGAAAAATCAAGCAGCAGTTTCTGTAGTGTAGTGGTTATCACGTTCGCTTTACACGCGAAAAGTCCTCGGTTCGAAACCGGGTGGAAACAGCGCTATTTGACACGTGCGGTAGGTACTGTACTTTTACAGAGAAAAGTTATTTTCATAAATTCTGTATTTTTGAAATTCGAATACGTACCATGAATATCTGTAAAATTCGGTTTACTCCTTACAGGTAATTGTAGCAGCAGTTTCTGTAGTGTAGTGGTTATCACGTTTGCTTCACATGCGAAAGGTCCCTGGTTCGAAACCGTGCGGAGACAATGCTCATTGACACATTCAAGAAGTACTATAGCGGTAACAGAGAATTTCATTAATTCCTTATTTTGGAAATTCGAATACGTGCCATGAATATCTGTAAAATTCGGTTTACTCCTTGTAGCAAATTGTAGCAGCAGTTTCTGTAGTGTAGTGGTAATCACATTTGCTTAACACGCGAAAGGTCCTCGGTTCGAAACCGGGTGGAAACAGTGCTCTCTGTCACGTGCAGTAGGCACTGTACTTTTAACAGAGAATAGTTATTTTCATAAATTCTGTATTGTGGAAATACGAATACGTGCCATGAATATCTGTAAAATTCGGTTTACTCCTTGCAGAAAAATCAAGCAGCAGTTTCTGTAGTGTAGTGGTTATCATGTTTGCTTCACACGCGAAAGGTCCCTGGTTCGAAACCGGTCGGAAACAACGCTCATTGACACATTCAATTAGTACCACAGAGAATTTGATGAATCCCTTATTTTGGAAATTCGAATACGTTCCATGAATATCTTTAAAATTCGGTTTACTCCTTGCAGATAATTGTAGCAGCAGTTTCTGTGGTGTAGTGTTAATCACGTTCGCTTCACACACGAAAGGTCCCTGGTTCGAAACCAGCGGAAACAATGCTAATTGACATATTCAAGAAGTACTATAGCGGTAACAGAGAATTTCATTAATGCCTTATTTTGAAAATTTGAATACGTGCCATGAATATCTGTAAAATTCGGTTTACTCCTTGTATCAAAATGTAGCAGCAGTTTCTGTAGTGTAGTGGTTATCACGTTTGCTTAACACGCGAAAGGTCCTCCGTTCGAAACCGGGTGGAAACAGTGCTCTTTGACATGTCCAGTAAGGTACTGTACTTTTAACAGAGAGAAGTTATTTTCATAAATTCTGTATTTTGGACATTCCAATAAGTGCCATGAATATCAGTAAAATTCTGTTTCCTCCTCGTAGCTAAATGTAGCAGCAGTTCATGTAGTGTAGTGGTTATCACGTTCGCTTAACACGCGAAAAGTCCTCGGTTCGAAACCTGGGCCGGAGCAGTGCTCTTTGACACGTGCAGTAGGCACTATACTTTTAACAGAGAATAGTTATTTTCATAAATTCTGTATTTTGGAAATTCGAATACGTGCCATGAATATCTGTAAAATTCGGTTTACTCCTTGTAGATAAATGTAGCAGCAGTTTCTGTAGTGTAGTGGATATCACGTTTGCTTCACATGCGAAAAGTCTTTTGGTTCGAAACCGGTCGGAAGCAACGCTCAATGACACATTCAAGAAGTATCATAGTGGTAACAGAGAATTTCATTAATGACTTATTTTGGAAATTCGAATACGTGCCATGAATATCTGTAAAATTCGGTTTACTCCTTGTAGTAAAATGTAGCAACAGTTTCTGTAGTGTAGTGGTTATCACGTTCGCTTAACACGCGAAAGGTCCTCGGTTCAAAACCGGCCGGAAACAGTGCTCTTTGTCACGTGCAGTAGGTACTGTACTTTTAACAGAGAATAGTTATTTTCATAAATTCTGTATTTTGGAAATTCGAATACGTGCCATGAATATCGGTAAAATTCGGTTTACTCCTTGCAGCTAATTGTAGCAGCAGATTCTGTAGTGTAGTGGTTATCACATTCGCTTAACACGCGAAAGGTCCTCGAATCAAAACCGGGTGGAAATAGTGCTCTTTGACACGTGCAGTAGGTACTGTACTTTTAACAGAGAATAGTTATTTTCATAAATTCTGTATTTTGGAAATTCGAATACGTGCCATGAATATCTGTAAAATTCAGTTTTTCTCCTTGTATATAAATGTAGCAGCAGTTTCTGTAGTGTAGTGGTTATTACGTTTGCTTCACATGCGAAAAGTCCTTGGTTCGAAACCGGTCGGAAACAACGCTCAATGACACATTCAAGAAGTATCATAGTGGTAACAGAGATATTCGTTAGTGCCTCTTTTGGAAATTCGAATACGTGCCATGAATATCGGTAAAATTCGGTGTACTCCTTGCAGCTAATTGTAGCAGCAGTTTCTGTAGTCTAGTAGTTATCACGTCGAACCGAGGACTCGAAAGGTCCTCGGTTCAAAACCGGGTGGAAACAGTGCTCTTTGACATGTGCAGTAGGTACTATACTTTTAACAGAGAATGGTTATTTTCATAAATACCTAATTTTGGAAATTTGAACGCGTGCCATGAATATCAGTAAAATTCGGTTTACTCCTTGCAGAACTATAGCAGCAGTTTCTGTAGTGTAGTGGTTATCATGTTTGCTTCACACGCGAAAGGTCCCTGGTTCGAAACCAGGCGGAAACAACGCTCATTAACACATTGAAGAAGTACCACAGTGGTAACAGAGAATTTCATTAATACCTTATTTTCGAAATTCGAATACGTGCCATGAATATCTTTAAAATTCAGTTTACTCCTTGCAGCTAATTGTAGTACTAGTTTCTGTGGTGTAGTGGTTATCATGTTTGCCTCACACGCGAAAGGTCCCTGGTTCGAAACCGGGCGAAAACAACAATCATCGACACATTCAAGAAGTACTGTAGCGGTAACAGAGAATTTCATTAATGCATTATTTTGGAAATTTGAATACGTGCCATGAATATCTGTAAAATTCGGTTTACTCCTTGCATAAAAATCAAGCAGCAGTTTCTGTAGTGTAGTGGTTATCACGTTCGCTTCACACACGAAAGGTCCCTGGTTCGAAACCAGGCGGAAACAACGCTCATTAACACGTTCAATTATTACCACAGAGAATTTCATGAATCCCTTATTTTGGAAATTCGAATACGTTCCGTGAATATCTTTAAAATTCGGTTTACTCCTTGCAGCTAATTGTAGCAGTAGTTTCTGTGGTGTAGTGTTTATCACGTTCGCTTCACATGCGAAAGGTCCCCTGTTCGAAACCAGGCGGAAACAACGCTCATTAACACATTCAATTAGTACCACAGAGAATTTCATGAATCCCTTATTTTGGAAATTCGAATACGTGCCATGAATATCTGTAAAATTCGGTTTACTCCTTGCAGCTAATTGTAGAAGCAGTTTCTGTAGTGTAGTGGTAATCACGTTTGCTTAACACGCAAAAAGGTCCTCGGATCTAAACAGGGCGGAAACTGTGCTCTTTAACACCTGCAGTAGGTACGTTACTTTTAACAGAGAATAGTTATTTTCATAAATACCTAATTTTGGAAATTTGAACACGTGCCATGAATGTCAGTAAAATTCGTTTTACTCCTTGCAAAAATTGTAGCAGCAGTTTCTGTACTGTAGTGGTTATCACGTTTGCTTCACACGCGAAAGGTCCCTGATTCGAAAACAGGCGGAAACAACGCTCATTGACACAATGAAGAAGAACCATAGTGGTAACAGAGAATTTCATTAATCCCTTAATTCGGAAATTCGAACACGTGCCATGAATATCTTTAAAATTCGGTTTACTCCTTGCAGCTAATTGTAGTACTAGTTTCTGTGGTGTAGTGGTTATCACGGTCGCTACACACGCAAAAGGTCCCTGGTTCGAAGCCAGGCGAAAACAATGCTCATTGATACATTCAAGAAGTACTTTTGCGGTAAAAGAGAATTTCATTAATGCCTAATTTTGGAAATTTGATCACGTGCCATGTATATCAGTAAAATTCGGTTTACTCCTTGCAAGATAATTGTAGCAGCAGTTTCTGTAGTGTAGTGGTTATCACATTTGCTTCACACGCGAAAGGTCCCTGGTTCGAAACCGGGCGGAAACAACGCTCATTGACACGTTCAAGAAGTACTATAGCGGTAACAGAGAATTTCATTGATGCCTTATTTTGGAAATTCGAATACGTGCCATGAATATCTGTAAAATTCGGTTTACTCCTTGCAGAAAAATCAAGCAGCAGTTTCTGTAGTGTAGTGGTTATCACGTTCGCTTTACACGCGAAAGGTCCTCGGTTCGAAACCGGGTGGAAACAGTGCTATTTGACACGTGCAGTAGGTACTGTACTTTTAACAGAGAAAAGTTAGTTTCATAAATTCTGTATTTTGGAAATTCAAATACGTGCCATGAATATCTGTAAAATTCGGTTTACTCCTTGCAGATAATTGTAGCAGCAGTTACTGTAGTGTAGTGGTTATCATGTTCGCTTAACACGCGAAAGGTCCTCGGTTCGAAACCGGTCGGAATCAACGCTCAATGACACATTCAAGAATTATCATAGTGGTAACAGAGAAATTCGTTAATGCCTTATTTTGGAAATTAGAATACGTGCCTTGAATATCGGTAAAATTCGGTTTACTCCTTGCAGCTAATTGTAGAAGCAGTTTCTGTAGTGTAGTGGTTATCACGTTCGCTTAACACGCGAAAGGTCCTCGGACCGAAACCGTGCGGAAACAGTGCTCTTTAACACATGCAGTAGGTACTTTACTTTTAACAGAGAAAAGTTATTTTCATAAATTCTGTATTTTGGAAATTCGAATACGTGCCATGAATATCAGTAAAATTCGGTTTCCTCCACATAGCTAAATGTAGCAGCAGTTTCTGTAGTGTAGTGGTTATCACGTTCGCTTAACACGCGAAAAGTCCTCGGTTCGAAACAGGGCGGAAACAGTGCTCTTTGAGACGAGCAGTAGGCACTATACTTTTAACAGAGAATAGTTATTTTCATAAATTCTGTATTTTGTAAATTCAAATACATGCCATGAATATCTGTAAAATTCGGTTTACTCCTTGTAGATAAATGTAGCAGCAGTTTCTGTAGTGTAGTGGTTATCACGTTTGCTTCACATTCGAAAAGTCCTTGGTTCGAAACCGGTCGGAAACAACACTCAATGACACATTCAAGAAGTATCATAGTGGTAACAGAGAAATTCGTTAATGCCTTATTTTGGAAATTCGAATACGTGCCATGAATATCTGTAAAATTCGGTTTACTCCTTGCAGCTAATTGTAGCAGCAGTTTCTATAGTGTAGTGGTTATCATTTTCGCTTTACACGCGAAAGGTCCTCGAATCAAAACCGGGTGGAAATAGTGCTCTTTGACACGTGCAGTAGGTACTGTACTTTTAACAGAGAATAGTTATTTTCATAAATTCTGTATTTTGGAAATTCGAATACGTGCCATGAATATCTGTAAAATTTGGTTTACTCCTTGCCGATAATTGTAGCAGCAGTTTCTGTAGTGTAGTGGTTATCACGTTTGCTTAACATGTGAAAGGTCCCTGCTTCGAAACCGGGCGGAAACGATGCTCATTGACACATTCAAGAAGTACTATAGCGGTAACAGAGAAATTCATTAATGCCGTCTTTTGGAAATTCGAATACGTGCCATGAATATCTGTAAAATTCGGTTTACTCCTTGTAGCTAAATGTAGCAGCAGTTTCTGTAGTGTAGTTGTTATCACGTTTGCTTCACTCCGAAAAGTCCTTGGTTCGAAACCGGGCGGAAACAACGCTCATTGACACATTCAAGAAGTATCATAGTGGTATTAGAGAAATCCGTTAATGCCTTATTTAGGAAATTTGAATACTTGCCATGAATATCGGTAAAATTCGGTTTACTCCTTGCAGCTAATTGTAGAAGCAGTTTCTGTAGTGTAGTGGTTATCACGTTTGCATAACACGCAAAAGGTCCTTGGTTCGAAACCTGGCGGAAACAGTGCTCTTTGACACGTGCAGTAGGCACTATACTTTTAACAGAGAAAAGTTATTTTCATAAATTCTGTATTTTGGAAATTCCAATACGTGCCATGAATATCTGTAAAATTCGGTTTACTCCTTGCAGAAAAATCAAGCAGCAGTTTCTCTAGTGTAGTGGTTATCACGTTCGCTTTACACGCGAAAGGTCCTCGGTTAGAAACCGGGTGGAAACAGTGCAATTTGACACGTGCAGTAGGTACTGTACTTTTAACAGAGAAAAGTTATTTTCATAAATTCTGTATTTTGGAAATTCGAATACGTGCCATGAATATCTGTAAAATTCGGTTTACTCCTTGCAGATATTTGTAGCAGCAGTTTCTGTAGTGTAGTGGGTATCACGTTTGCTTCACACGCAAAAGGTCCCTGTTTCGAAACCCAGTGGAAACAACGCTCATTGACACATTCAACAAGTACTATAGCGTTAACAGAGAATTTCATTAATGCCTTGTTTTGGAAATTCGAATACGTGCCATGAATATCTGTAAAATTCGGTTTACTCCTTGTAGCAACATGTAGCAGCAGTTTCTGAAGTGTAGTGGTAATCACGTTTGCTTAACACGCGAAAGGTCCTCGGTTCGAAACCGGGTGGAAACAGTGCTCTTTGACATGTGCAGTAGGTACTATACTTTTAACAGAGAATAGTTATTTTCATAAATACCTAATTTTGGAAATTTGATCGCGTGCCATGAATATCAGTAAAATTCGGTTTACTCCTTGCAGAACTATAGCAGCAGTTTCTGTAGTGTAGTGGTTATCATGTTTGCTTCACACGCGAAACATCCCTGGTTCGAAACCAGGCGGAAACAACGCTCATTGACACATTGAAGAAGTACCACAGTGGTAACAGAGAATTTCATTAATACCTTATTTTCGAAATTCGAATACGTGCCATGAATATCTTTAAAATTCAGTTTACTCCTTGCAGCTAATTGTAGTACTAGTTTCTGTGGTGTAGTGGTTATCATGTTTGCTTCACACGCGAAAGGTCCCTGGTTCGAAACCGGGCGAAAACAACAATCATTGACACATTCAAGAAGTACTGTAGCGGTAACAGAGAATTTCATTAATGCATTATTTTGGAAATTTGAATACGTGCCATGAATATCTGTAAAATTCGGTTTACTCCTTGCATAAAAATCAAGCAGCAGTTTCTGTAGTGTAGTGGTTATCACGTTCGCTTCACACACGAAAGGTCCCTGGTTCGAAACCAGGCGGAAACAACGCTCATTAACACGTTCAATTATTACCACAGAGAATTTAATGAATCCCTTATTTTGGAAATTCGAATACGTTCCGTGAATATCTTTAAAATTCGGTTTACTCCTTGCAGCTAATTGTAGCAGTAGTTTCTGTGGTGTAGTGTTTATCACGTTCGCTATACATGCGAAAGGTCCCCTGTTCGAAACCAGGCGGAAACAACGCTCATTAACACATTCAATTAGTACCACAGAGAATTTCATGAATCCCTTATTTTGGAAATTCGAATACGTGCCATGAATATCTGTAAAATTCGGTTTACTCCTTGCAGCTAATTGTAGAAGCAGTTTCTGTAGTGTAGTGGTAATCACGTTTGCTTAACACGCAAAAAGGTCCTCGGATCTAAACAGGGCGGAAACTGTGCTCTTTAACACCTGCAGTAGGTACGTTACTTTTAACAGAGAATAGTTATTTTCATAAATACCTAATTTTGGAAATTTGAACACGTGCCATGAATGTCAGTAAAATTCGTTTTACTCCTTGCAAAAATTGTAGCAGCAGTTTCTGTACTGTAGTGGTTATCACGTTTGCTTCACACGCGAAAGGTCCCTGATTCGAAAACAGGCGGAAACAACGCTCATTGACACAATGAAGAAGAACCATAGTGGTAACAGAGAATTTCATTAATCCCTTAATTCGGAAATTCGAACACGTGCCATGAATATCTTTAAAATTCGGTTTACTCCTTGCAGCTAATTGTAGTACTAGTTTCTGTGGTGTAGTGGTTATCACGGTCGCTACACACGCAAAAGGTCCCTGGTTCGAAGCCAGGCGAAAACAATGCTCATTGATACATTCAAGAAGTACTTTTGCGGTAAAAGAGAATTTCATTAATGCCTAATTTTGGAAATTTGATCACGTGCCATGTATATCAGTAAAATTCGGTTTACTCCTTGCAAGATAATTGTAGCAGCAGTTTCTGTAGTGTAGTGGTTATCACATTTGCTTCACACGCGAAAGGTCCCTGGTTCGAAACCGGGCGGAAACAACGCTCATTGACACGTTCAAGAAGTACTATAGCGGTAACAGAGAATTTCATTGATGCCTTATTTTGGAAATTCGAATACGTGCCATGAATATCTGTAAAATTCGGTTTACTCCTTGCAGAAAAATCAAGCAGCAGTTTCTGTAGTGTAGTGGTTATCATGTTCGCTTTACACGCGAAAGGTCCTCGGTTCGAAACCGGGTGGAAACAGTGCTATTTGACACGTGCAGTAGGTACTGTACTTTTAACAGAGAAAAGTTATTTTCATAAATTCTGTATTTTGGAAATTCAAATACGTGCCATGAATATCTGTAAAATTCGGTTTACTCCTTGCAGATAATTGTAGCAGCAGTTACTGTAGTGTAGTGGTTATCATGTTCGCTTAACACGCGAAAGGTCCTCGGTTCGAAACCGGTCGGAATCAACGCTCAATGACACATTCAAGAATTATCATAGTGGTAACAGAGAAATTCGTTAATGCCTTATTTTGGAAATTAGAATACGTGCCTTGAATATCGGTAAAATTCGGTTTACTCCTTGCAGCTAATTGTAGAAGCAGTTTCTGTAGTGTAGTGGTTATCACGTTCGCTTAACACGCGAAAGGTCCTCGGACCGAAACCGTGCGGAAACAGTGCTCTTTAACACATGCAGTAGGTACTTTACTTTTAACAGAGAAAAGTTATTTTCATAAATTCTGTATTTTGGAAATTCGAATACGTGCCATGAATATCAGTAAAATTCGGTTTCCTCCACATAGCTAAATGTAGCAGCAGTTTCTGTAGTGTAGTGGTTATCACGTTCGCTTAACACGCGAAAAGTCCTCGGTTTGAAACAGGGCGGAAACAGTGCTCTTTGAGACGTGCAGTAGGCACTATACTTTTAACAGAGAATAGTTATTTTCATAAATTCTGTATTTTGTAAATTCAAATACATGCCATGAATATCTGTAAAATTCGGTTTACTCCTTGTAGATAAATGTAGCAGCAGTTTCTGTAGTGTAGTGGTTATCACGTTTGCTTCACATTCGAAAAGTCCTTGGTTCGAAACCGGTCGGAAACAACACTCAATGACACATTCAAGAAGTATCATAGTGGTAACAGAGAAATTCGTTAATGCCTTATTTTGGAAATTCGAATACGTGCCATGAATATCTGTAAAATTCGGTTTACTCCTTGCAGCTAATTGTAGCAGCAGTTTCTATAGTGTAGTGGTTATCATTTTCGCTTTACACGCGAAAGGTCCTCGAATCAAAACCGGGTGGAAATAGTGCTCTTTGACACGTGCAGTAGGTACTGTACTTTTAACAGAGAATAGTTATTTTCATAAATTCTGTATTTTGGAAATTCGAATACGTGCCATGAATATCTGTAAAATTTGGTTTACTCCTTGCCGATAATTGTAGCAGCAGTTTCTGTAGTGTAGTGGTTATCATGTTTGCTTAACATGTGAAAGGTCCCTGCTTCGAAACCGGGCGGAAACGATGCTCATTGACACATTCAAGAAGTACTATAGCGGTAACAGAGAAATTCATTAATGCCGTCTTTTGGAAATTCGAATACGTGCCATGAATATCTGTAAAATTCGGTTTACTCCTTGTAGCTAAATGTAGCAGCAGTTTCTGTAGTGTAGTTGTTATCACGTTTGCTTCACTCCGAAAAGTCCTTGGTTCGAAACCGGGCGGAAACAACGCTCATTGACACATTCAAGAAGTATCATAGTGGTATTAGAGTAATCCGTTAATGCCTTATTTAGGAAATTTGAATACTTGCCATGAATATCGGTAAAATTCGGTTTACTCCTTGCAGCTAATTGTAGAAGCAGTTTCTGTAGTGTAGTGGTTATCACGTTTGCATAACACGCAAAAGCTCCTTGGTTCGAAACCTGGCGGAAACAGTGCTCTTTGACACGTGCAGTAGGCACTATACTTTTAACAGAGAAAAGTTATTTTCATAAATTCTGTATTTTGGAAATTCCAATACGTGCCATGAATATCTGTAAAATTCGGTTTACTCCTTGCAGAAAAATCAAGCAGCAGTTTCTCTAGTGTAGTGGTTATCACGTTCGCTTTACACGCGAAAGGTCCTCGGTTAGAAACCGGGTGGAAACAGTGCAATTTGACACGTGCAGTAGGTACTGTACTTTTAACAGAGAAAAGTTATTTTCATAAATTCTGTATTTTGGAAATTCGAATACGTGCCATGAATATCTGTAAAATTCGGTTTACTCCTTGCAGATATTTGTAGCAGCAGTTTCTGTAGTGTAGTGGGTATCACGTTTGCTTCACACGCAAAAGGTCCCTGTTTCGAAACCCAGTGGAAACAACGCTCATTGACACATTCAACAAGTACTATAGCGGTAACAGAGAATTTCATTAATGCCTTGTTTTGGAAATTCGAATACGTGCCATGAATATCTGTAAAATTCGGTTTACTCCTTGTAGCAACATGTAGCAGCAGTTTCTGAAGTGTAGTGGTAATCACGTTTGCTTAACACGCGAAAGGTCCTCGGTTCGAAACCGGGTGGAAACAGTGCTCTTTGTCACGTGCAGTAGGCACTGTACTTTTAACAGAGAATACTTATTTTCATAAATTGTGTATTTTGGAAATTTGAATACGTGCCATGAATATCTGTAAAATTCGGTTTACTCCTTGTAGCAAACTGTAGCAGCAGTTTCTGTAGTGTAGTGGTTGTCATGTTCGCTTAACACACGAAAGGTCCTCGGTTCGAAACCGGTCGGAAACAATGCTTAATGACACATTCAAGAAGTATCATAGTGTTAACAGAGAAATTCGTTAATGCCTAATTTTGGAAATTAGAATACGTGCCATGAGTTTCGGTAAAATTTGGTTTACTCCTTGTAGCAAAATGTAGCAGCAGTTTCTGTAGTGTAGTGGTTATCACGTTTGCTTAACACGCGAAAGGTCCTTGGTTTGAAACCGGGCAGAAACAGTGCTCTTTGACACATGCATTAGGTACTGTACTTTAAACAGAGAATAATTATTTTCATAAATGCCTTCTTTTGGAAATTCGAATACGTGCCATTTATATCTGTAAAATTCGGTTTACTCCTTGTAGCTAAATGTAGCAGCAGTTTCTGTAGTGTAGTTGTTATCACGTTTGCTTCACATCTGAAAAGTCCTTGTTTCGAAACCGGGCGGAAACAATGCTCATTGACACATTCAAGAAGTATCATAGTGGTAACAGAGAAATCCGTTAATGCCTTATTTTGGAAATTTGAATACGTGCCATGAATATCGGTAAAATTCGGTTTACTCCTTGCAGCTAATTGTAGAAGCAGTTTCTGTAATGTAGTGGTTATCACGTTTGCTTAACACGCAAAAGGTCCTCGGATCGAAACCGGGCGGAAACAGTGCTCTTTGACACGTGCAGTTTGTACTTTACTTATAACAGAGAATAGTTATTTTCATAAATACCTAATTTTGGAAATTTGAACACGTGCCATGAATATCAGTAAAATTCAGTTTACTCCTTGCAGCTAATTGTAGCAGCAGTTTCTGTAGTGTAGTCGTTATCACGTTTGCTTCACACGCGAAAGGTCCCTGGTTCGAAACCGGGCGGAAACAACGCTCATTGACAAATTCATGAAGTACTATAGCGGTAACAGAGATTTTCATTGATGCCTTATTTTGGAAATTCGAATACTTGCCATGAATATCTGTAAAATTCGGTTTACTCCTTGTAGCAAACTGTAGCAGCAGTTTCTGTAGTGTAGTGGTTATCACGTTTGCTTAACACGTGAAAGGTCCTCGGTTCGAAACCGGGTGGAAACAGTGCTCTTTGACACGTGCAGTAGGTACTGTACTTTTAACAGAGAAAAGTTATTTTCATAAATTTTGTATTTTGGAAATTCCAATACGTGCCATGAATATCAGTAAAATTCGGTTTCCTCCTCGTAGCTAAATGTAGCAGCAGTTTCTGTAGTGTAGTGGTTATCACGTTCGCTTAACACGCGAAAGGTCCTCGGATCGAAACCGGGCGGAAACAGTGCTCTTTAACACGTGCAGTAGGTACTTTACTTTTAACAGAGAATAGTTATTTTCATAAATACCTAATTTTGGAAACTTGAACAAGTGCCATTTATATCAGTCAAATTCGGTTTACTCCTTGCAAGATAATTGTAGCAGCAATTTCTGTAGTGTAGTGGTTATCACGTTTGCTTCACACGCGAAAGGTCCCTGGTTCGAAACCGTGCGGAAACAACGCTCATTGACACATTCAAGAAGTACTATAGCGGTAACAGAGAATTTCATTAATGCCTTATTTTGGAAATTCGAATACGTGCCATGAATATCTGTAAAATTCGGTTTACTCCTTGCAGAAAAATCAAGCAGCAGTTTCTGTAGTGTAGTGGTTATCACGTTCGCGTTACACGCGAAAGGTCCTCGGTTAGAAACCGGGTGGAAACAGTGCTATTTGACACGTGCAGTAGGTACTGTACTTTTAACAGAGAAAAGTTATCTTCATAAATTCTGTATTTTGGAAATTCGAATACGTGCCATGAATATCTGTAAAATTCGGTTTACTCCTTGCAGGTAATTGTAGTAGCAGTTTCTGTAGTGTAGTGGTTATCACGTTTGCTTCACACGCGAAAGGTCCCTGGTTCGAAACCGGGTGGAAACAATGCTCATTGACACATTCAACAAGTACTATAGCGGTAACAGAGAATTTCATTAATGCCTTCTTTTGGAAATTCGAATACGTGCCATGAATATCTGTAAAATTCGGTTTACTCCTTGTAGCAAAATGTAGCAGCAGTTTCTGAAGTGTAGTGGTAATCATGTTTGCTTAACACGCGAAAGGTCCTCGGTTCGAAACCGGGTGGAAACAGTGCTCTTTGTCACGTGCAGTAGGCACTGTACTTTTAACAGAGAATACTTATTTTCATAAATTGTGTATTTTGGAAATTTGAATACGTGCCATGAATATCTGTTAAATTCGGTTTACTCCTTGTAGCAAACTGTAGCAGCAGTTTCTGTAGTGTAGTGGTTATCATGTTCGCTTAACACACGAAAGGTCCTCGGTTCGAAAACGGTCGGAAACAACGCTCAATGACACATTCAAGAAGTATCATAGTGGTAACAGAGAAATTCGTTAATGCCTAATTTTGGAAATTAGAATACGTGCCATGAATATCGGTAAAATTCGGTTTACTCCTTGTAGCAAAATGTAGCAGCAGTTTCTGTAGTGTAGAGGTAATTACTTTTGCTTAACACGCGAAAGGTCCTTGGTTTGAAACCGGGCAGAAACAGTGCTCTTTGACACATGCATTAGGTACTGTACTTTAAACAGAGAATAATTATTTTCATAAATGCCTTCTTTTGGAAATTCGAATACGTGCCATGTATATCTGTAAAATTCGGTTTACTCCTTGTAGCTAAATGTAGCAGCAGTTTCTGTAGTGTAGTTGTTATCACGTTTGCTTCACCAACGAAAAGTCCTTGGTTCGAAACCGGGCGGAAACAACGCTAATTGACACATTCAAGAAATATCATAGTTGTAACAGAGAAATCCGTTAATGCCTTATTTTGGAAATTTGAATACGTGCCATGAATATCGGTAAAATTCGGTTTACTCCTTGCAGCTAATTGTAGAAGCAGTTTCTGTAATGTAGTGGTTATCACGTTTGCTTAACACGCAAAAGGTCCTCGGATCGAAACCGGGCGGAAACAGTGCTCTTTGACACGTGCAGTAGGTACTTTACTTATAACAGAGAATAGTTATTTTCATAAATACCTAATTTTGGAAATTTGAACACGTGCCATGAATATCAGTAAAATTTGGTTTTAACCCTTGCTAGATAATTGTCGCAGCAGTTTCTGTAGTGTAGTGGTTATCACGTTTGCTTCACACGCGAAAGGTCCCTGGTTCGAAACCGGGCGGAAACAACGCTCATTGACACATTCAAGAAGTACTATAGCGGTAACAGAGAATTTCATTAATGCCTTATTTTGGAAATTCGAATACGTTCCATGAATATCTGTAAAATTCGGTTTACTCCTTGCAGAAAAATCAAGCAGCAGTTTCTGTAGTGTAGTGGTTATCACGTTCGCTCTACACGCGAAAGGTCCTCGGTTCGAAACCGGCTGGAAACAGTGCTATTTGACACGTGCAGTAGGTACTGTACTTTTAACAGAGAAGAGATATTTTCATAAATGCCTAATTTTGGAAATTTGAACGCGTGCCATGAATATCTGTAAAATTCGGTTTACTCCTTGCAGATAATTGTTGCAGCAGTTTCTGTAGTGTAGTGGTTATCACGTTTGCTTCACACGTGAAAAGTCCCTGGTTCGAAACCCAGCGGGAACAACGCAAATTGACACATTCAAGAAGTACCATAGTGATAACAGAGAAATTCATTAATGACTTATTTTGTAAATTCGAATACGTGCCATGAATATCTGTAAAATTCGGTTTACTGCTTGCAGATAATTGTAGCAGCAGTTTCTGTAGTGTAGTGGTTATCACGTTCGCTTAACACGCGAAAGGTCCTCGGATCGAAACCGGGCGGAAACAGTGCTCTTTAACACGTGCAGTAGGTACTTTACTTTTAACAGAGAATAGTTTTTTTCATAAATACCTAATTTTGGAAATTTGAACACGTGCCATGTATATCAGTAAAATTCGTTTTACTCCTTGCAAGATAATTGTAGCAGCAGTTTCTGTAGTGTAGTGGTTATCACGTTTGCTTAACAAGCGAAAGGTCCTCAGATCGAAACCAGGCAGAAACAGTGCTCTTTAACACGTGCAGTAGGTACTTTACTTTTAACAGAGAATAGTTATTTTCATAAATACCTAATTTTGGAAATTTGAACACGTGCCATGTATATCAGTAAAATTCGGTTTACTCCTTGCAAGATAATTGTAGCAGCAGTTTCTGTAGTGTAGTGGTTATCACGTTTGCTTCACACGCGAAAGGTCCCTGGTTCGAAACCGGGCAGAAACAACGCTCATTGACACATTCAAGAAGTACTATAGCGGTAACAGAGAATTTCATTAATACCTTATTTTGGAAATTCGAATACGTTCCATGAATATCTGTAAAATTCGGTTTACTCCTTGCAGAAAAATCAAACAGCAGTTACTAAAGTGTAGTGGTTATCACGTTCGCTTTACAAGCGAAAGGTCCTCGGTTCGAAACCGGCTGGAAACAGTGCTATTTGACACGTGCAGTAGGTACTTTACTTTTAACAGATAAAAGTTATTTTGATAAATTCTGTATTTTGGAAATAAGAATACGTGCCATGAATATCAGTAAAATTCGGTTTCCTCCTCGTAGCTAACTGTAGCAGCAGTTTCTGTAGTGTAGTGGTTATCACGTTCGCTTTACAAGCGAAAGGTTCTCGGTTCGAAACCGGCTGGAAATAGTGCTCTTTAACACCTGCAGTAGGCACTATACTTTTAACAGAGAATAGTTATTTTCATAAATTCTGTATTTTGGAAATTCGAATACGTGCCATGAATATCTATAAAATTCGGTTTACTGCTTGTAGATAAATGTAGCAGCAGTTTCTGTAGTGTAGTGGTTATCACGTTTGCTTCACATGCGAAAAGTCTTTGGTTCAAAACCGGTCGGAAACAACGTTCAATGACAAATTCAAGAAGTATCATAGTGGTAACAGAGAAATTCGTTAATGCCTTATTTTGCAAATTCGAGTACGTGCCATGAATATCGGTAAAATTTGTTTTACTCCTTGCAGCTAGTTGTAGAAGCAGTTTCTGTAGTGTAGTGGTTATCACGTTTGCTTAACAAGCGAAAGGTCCTCAGATCGAAACCAGGCAGAAACAGTGCTCTTTAACACGTGCAGTAGGTACTTTACTTTTAACAGAGAATAGTTATTTTCATAAATACCTAATTTTGGAAATTTGAACACGTGCCATGTATATCAGTAAAATTCGGTTTACTCCTTGCAAGATAATTGTAGCAGCAGTTTCTGTAGTGTAGTGGTTATCACGTTCGCTTAACACGCAAAAGGTCCTCGGATCAAAACTGGGTAGAAACAGTGCTCTTTGACACGTGCAGTAGGTACTGTACTTTTAACAGAGAATAGTTCTTTTCATAAATTCTGTATTTTGGAAATTCGAATACGTGCCATGAATATCAGTAAAATTCAGTTTACTCCGAATAGCAAACTGTAGCAGCAGTTTCTGTAGTGTAGTGGTTATCACGTTCGCTTAACACGCGAAAGGTCCTCGGTTCGAAACCGGGTTGAAACAGTGCTCTTTGACACGTCCAGTAAGGTACTGTACTTTTAACAGAGAATAGTTATTTTCATAAATTCTGTATTTTGTAAATTCAAATACATGCCATGAATATCTGTAAAATTCGGTTTACTCCTTGTAGATAAATGTAGCAGCAGTTTCTGTAGTTTAGTGGTTATCACGTTTGCTTCACATGCGAAAAGTCCTTGGTTCGAAACCGGTCGGAAACAACACTCAATGACACATTCAAGAAGTATCATAGTGGTAACAGAGAAATTCGTTAATGCCTTATTTTGGAAATTCGAATACGTGCCATGAATATCTGTAAAATTCGGTTTACTCCTTGCAGCTAATTGTAGCAGCAGTTTCTATAGTGTAGTGGTTATCATTTTCGCTTTACACGCGAAAGGTCCTCGAATCAAAACCGGGTGGAAATAGTGCTCTTTGACACGTGCAGTAGGTACTGTACTTTTAACAGAGAATAGTTATTTTCATAAATTCTGTATTTTGGAAATTCGAATACGTGCCATGAATATCTGTAAAATTTGGTTTACTCCTTGCCGATAATTGTAGCAGCAGTTTCTGTAGTGTAGTGGTTATCACGTTTGCTTAACATGTGAAAGGTCCCTGCTTCGAAACCGGGCGGAAACGATGCTCATTGACACATTCAAGAAGTACTATAGCGGTAACAGAGAAATTCATTAATGACTTATTTTGTTAATTCGAATACGTGCCATGAATATCTGTAAAATTCGGTTTACTGCTTGCAGATAATTGTAGCAGCAGTTTCTGTAGTGTAGTGGTTATCACGTTCGCTTAACACGCGAAAGGTCCTCGGATCGAAACCGGGCGGAAACAGTGCTCTTTAACACGTGCAGTAGGTACTTTACTTTTAACAGAGAATAGTTTTTTTCATAAATACCTAATTTTGGAAATTTGAACACGTGCCATGTATATCAGTAAAATTCGTTTTACTCCTTGCAAGATAATTGTAGCAGCAGTTTCTGTAGTGTAGTGGTTATCACGTTTGCTTAACAAGCGAAAGGTCCTCAGATCGAAACCAGGCAGAAACAGTGCTCTTTAACACGTGCAGTAGGTACTTTACTTTTAACAGAGAATAGTTATTTTCATAAATACCTAATTTTGGAAATTTGAACACGTGCCATGTATATCAGTAAAATTCGGTTTACTCCTTGCAAGATAATTGTAGCAGCAGTTTCTGTAGTGTAGTGGTTATCACGTTTGCTTCACACGCGAAAGGTCCCTGGTTCGAAACCGGGCAGAAACAACGCTCATTGACACATTCAAGAAGTACTATAGCGGTAACAGAGAATTTCATTAATACCTTATTTTGGAAATTCGAATACGTTCCATGAATATCTGTAAAATTCGGTTTACTCCTTGCAGAAAAATCAAACAGCAGTTACTAAAGTGTAGTGGTTATCACGTTCGCTTTACAAGCGAAAGGTCCTCGGTTCGAAACCGGCTGGAAACAGTGCTATTTGACACGTGCAGTAGGTACTTTACTTTTAACAGATAAAAGTTATTTTGATAAATTCTGTATTTTGGAAATAAGAATACGTGCCATGAATATCAGTAAAATTCGGTTTCCTCCTCGTAGCTAACTGTAGCAGCAGTTTCTGTAGTGTAGTGGTTATCACGTTCGCTTTACAAGCGAAAGGTTCTCGGTTCGAAACCGGCTGGAAATAGTGCTCTTTAACACCTGCAGTAGGCACTATACTTTTAACAGAGAATAGTTATTTTCATAAATTCTGTATTTTGGAAATTCGAATACGTGCCATGAATATCTATAAAATTCGGTTTACTGCTTGTAGATAAATGTAGCAGCAGTTTCTGTAGTGTAGTGGTTATCACGTTTGCTTCACATGCGAAAAGTCTTTGGTTCAAAACCGGTCGGAAACAACGTTCAATGACAAATTCAAGAAGTATCATAGTGGTAACAGAGAAATTCGTTAATGCCTTATTTTGCAAATTCGAGTACGTGCCATGAATATCGGTAAAATTTGTTTTACTCCTTGCAGCTAATTGTAGAAGCAGTTTCTGTAGTGTAGTGGTTATCACGTTTGCTTAACAAGCGAAAGGTCCTCAGATCGAAACCAGGCAGAAACAGTGCTCTTTAACACGTGCAGTAGGTACTTTACTTTTAACAGAGAATAGTTATTTTCATAAATACCTAATTTTGGAAATTTGAACACGTGCCATGTATATCAGTAAAATTCGGTTTACTCCTTGCAAGATAATTGTAGCAGCAGTTTCTGTAGTGTAGTGGTTATCACGTTCGCTTAACACGCAAAAGGTCCTCGGATCAAAACCGGGTAGAAACAGTGCTCTTTGACACGTGCAGTAGGTACTGTACTTTTAACAGAGAATAGTTCTTTTCATAAATTCTGTATTTTGGAAATTCGAATACGTGCCATGAATATCAGTAAAATTCAGTTTACTCCGAATAGCAAACTGTAGCAGCAGTTTCTGTAGTGTAGTGGTTATCACGTTCGCTTAACACGCGAAAGGTCCTCGGTTCGAAACCGGGTTGAAACAGTGCTCTTTGACATGTCCAGTAAGGTACTGTACTTTTAACAGAGAATAGTTATTTTCATAAATTCTGTATTTTGTAAATTCAAATACATGCCATGAATATCTGTAAAATTCGGTTTACTCCTTGTAGATAAATGTAGCAGCAGTTTCTGTAGTTTAGTGGTTATCACGTTTGCTTCACATGCGAAAAGTCCTTGGTTCGAAACCGGTCGGAAACAACACTCAATGACACATTCAAGAAGTATCATAGTGGTAACAGAGAAATTCGTTAATGCCTTATTTTGGAAATTCGAATACGTGCCATGAATATCTGTAAAATTCGGTTTACTCCTTGCAGCTAATTGTAGCAGCAGTTTCTATAGTGTAGTGGTTATCATTTTCGCTTTACACGCGAAAGGTCCTCGAATCAAAACCGGGTGGAAATAGTGCTCTTTGACACGTGCAGTAGGTACTGTACTTTTAACAGAGAATAGTTATTTTCATAAATTCTGTATTTTGGAAATTCGAATACGTGCCATGAATATCTGTAAAATTTGGTTTACTCCTTGCCGATAATTGTAGCAGCAGTTTCTGTAGTGTAGTGGTTATCACGTTTGCTTAACATGTGAAAGGTCCCTGCTTCGAAACCGGGCGGAAACGATGCTCATTGACACATTCAAGAAGTACTATAGCGGTAACAGAGAAATTCGTTAATGACTTATTTTGTAAATTCGAATACGTGCCATGAATATCTGTAAAATTCGGTTTACTGCTTGCAGATAATTGTAGCAGCAGTTTCTGTAGTGTAGTGGTTATCACGTTCGCTTAACACGCGAAAGGTCCTCGGATCGAAACCGGGCGGAAACAGTACTCTTTAACACGTGCAGTAGGTACTTTACTTTTAACAGAGAATAGTTTTTTTCATAAATACCTAATTTTGGAAATTTGAACACGTGCCATGTATATCAGTAAAATTCGTTTTACTCCTTGCAAGATAATTGTAGCAGCAGTTTCTGTAGTGTAGTGGTTATCACGTTTGCTTAACAAGCGAAAGGTCCTCAGATCGAAACCAGGCAGAAACAGTGCTCTTTAACACGTGCAGTAGGTACTTTACTTTTAACAGAGAATAGTTATTTTCATAAATACCTAATTTTGGAAATTTGAACACGTGCCATGTATATCAGTAAAATTCGGTTTACTCCTTGCAAGATAATTGTAGCAGCAGTTTCTGTAGTGTAGTGGTTATCACGTTTGCTTCACACGCGAAAGGTCCCTGGTTCGAAACCGTGGCAGAAACAACGCTCATTGACACATTCAAGAAGTACTATAGCGGTAACAGAGAATTTCATTAATACCTTATTTTGGAAATTCGAATACGTTCCATGAATATCTGTAAAATTCGGTTTACTCCTTGCAGAAAAATCAAACAGCAGTTACTAAAGTGTAGTGGTTATCACGTTCGCTTTACAAGCGAAAGGTCCTCGGTTCGAAACCGGCTGGAAACAGTGCTATTTGACACGTGCAGTAGGTACTTTACTTTTAACAGATAAAAGTTATTTTGATAAATTCTGTATTTTGGAAATAAGAATACGTGCCATGAATATCAGTAAAATTCGGTTTCCTCCTCGTAGCTAACTGTAGCAGCAGTTTCTGTAGTGTAGTGGTTATCACGTTCGCTTTACAAGCGAAAGGTTCTCGGTTCGAAACCGGCTGGAAATAGTGCTCTTTAACACCTGCAGTAGGCACTATACTTTTAACAGAGAATAGTTATTTTCATAAATTCTGTATTTTGGAAATTCGAATACGTGCCATGAATATCTATAAAATTCGGTTTACTGCTTGTAGATAAATGTAGCAGCAGTTTCTGTAGTGTAGTGGTTATCACGTTTGCTTCACATGCGAAAAGTCTTTGGTTCAAAACCGGTCGGAAACAACGTTCAATGACAAATTCAAGAAGTATCATAGTGGTAACAGAGAAATTCGTTAATGCCTTATTTTGCAAATTCGAGTACGTTCCATGAATATCGGTAAAATTTGTTTTACTCCTTGCAGCTAATTGTAGAAGCAGTTTCTGTAGTGTAGTGGTTATCACGTTTGCTTAACAAGCGAAAGGTCCTCAGATCGAAACCAGGCAGAAACAGTGCTCTTTAACACGTGCAGTAGGTACTTTACTTTTAACAGAGAATAGTTATTTTCATAAATACCTAATTTTGGAAATTTGAACACGTGCCATGTATATCAGTAAAATTCGGTTTACTCCTTGCAAGATAATTGTAGCAGCAGTTTCTGTAGTGTAGTGGTTATCACGTTCGCTTAACACGCAAAAGGTCCTCGGATCAAAACCGGGTAGAAACAGTGCTCTTTGACACGTGCAGTAGGTACTGTACTTTTAACAGAGAATAGTTCTTTTCATAAATTCTGTATTTTGGAAATTCGAATACGTGCCATGAATATCAGTAAAATTCAGTTTACTCCGAATAGCAAACTGTAGCAGCAGTTTCTGTAGTGTAGTGGTTATCACGTTCGCTTAACACGCGAAAGGTCCTCGGTTCGAAACCGGGTTGAAACAGTGCTCTTTGACACGTCCAGTAAGGTACTGTACTTTTAACAGAGAATAGTTATTTTCATAAATTCTGTATTTTGTAAATTCAAATACATGCCATGAATATCTGTAAAATTCGGTTTACTCCTTGTAGATAAATGTAGCAGCAGTTTCTGTAGTGTAGTGGTTATCACGTTTGCTTCACATGCGAAAAGTCCTTGGTTCGAAACTGCTCGGAAACAACACTCAATGACACATTCAAGAAGTATCATAGTGGTAACAGAGAAATTCGTTAATTCCTTATTTTGGAAATTCGAATACGTGCCATGAATATCGGTAAAATTTGGTTTACTCCTTGCAGCTAATTGTAGAAGCAGTTTCTGTAGTGTAGTGGTTATCATTTTCGCTTTACACGCGAAAGGTCCTCGAATCAAAACCGGGTGGAAATAGTGCTCTTTGACACGTGCAGTAGGTACTGTACTTTTAACAGAGAATAGTTATTTTCATAAATTCTGTATTTTGGAAATTCGAATACGTGCCATGAATATCTGTAAAATTTGGTTTACTCCTTGCCGATAATTGTAGCAGCAGTTTCTGTAGTGTAGTGGTTATCACGTTTGCTTAACATGTGAAAGGTCCCTGCTTCGAAACCGGGCGGAAACGATGCTCATTGACACATTCAAGAAGTACTATAGCGGTAACAGAGAAATTCATTAATGCCTTCTTTTGGAAATTCGAATACGTGCCATGAATATCTGTAAAATTCGGTTTACTCCTTGTAGCTAAATGTAGCAGCAGTTTCTGTAGTGTAGTTGTTATCACGTTTGCTTCACTCCGAAAAGTCCTTGGTTTGAAACCGGGCGGAAACAACGCTCATTGACACATTCAAGAAGTATCATAGTGGTATTAGAGAAATCCGTTAATGCCTTATTTAGGAAATTTGAATACTTGCCATGAATATCGGTAAAATTCGGTTTACTCCTTGCAGCTAATTGTAGAAGCAGTTTCTGTAGTGTAGTGGTTATAACGTTTGCTTAACACGCAAAAGGTCCTTGGTTCGAAACCAGGCGGAAACAGTGCTCTTTGACACTTGCAGTAGGCACTATACTTTTAACAGAGAAAAGTTATTTTCATAAATTCTGTATTTTGGAAATTCCAATACGTGCCATGAATATCTGTAAAATTCGGTTTACTCCTTGCAGAAAAATCAAGCAGCAGTTTCTCTAGTGTAGTGGTTATCACATTCGCTTTACACGCGAAAGGTCCTCGGTTAGAAACCGGGTGGAAACAGTGCAATTTGACACGTGCAGTAGGTACTGTACTTTTAACAGAGAAAAGTTATTTTCATAAATTCTGTATTTTGGAAATTCGAATACGTGCCATGAATATCTGTAAAATTCGGTTTACTCCTTGCAGATATTTGTAGCAGCAGTTTCTGTAGTGTAGTGGGTATCACGTTTGCTTCATACGCAAAAGGTCCCTGGTTCGAAACCGGGTGGAAACAATGCTCATTGACACATTCAACAAGTACTATAGCGGTAACAGAGAATTTCATTAATGCCTTATTTTGGAAATTCGAATACGTGCCATGAATATCTGTAAAATTCGGTTTACTCCTTGTAGCAACATGTAGCAGCAGTTTCTGAAGTGTAGTGGTAATCACGTTTGCTTAACACGCGAAAGGTCCTCGGTTCGAAACCGGGTGGAAACAGTGCTCTTTGGCACATGCATTAGGTACTGTACTTTAAACAGAGAATAATTATTTTCATAAATGCCTTCTTTTGGAAATTCGAATACGTGCCATGTATATCTGTAAAATTCGGTTTACTCCTTGTAGCTAAATGTAGCAGCAGTTTCTGTAGTGTAGTTGTTATCACGTTCGCTCTACACGCGAAAGGTCCTCGGTTCGAAACCGGCTGGAAACAGTGCTATTTGACACGTGCAGTAGGTACTGTACTTTTAACAGAGAAGAGATATTTTCATAAATGCCTAATTTTGGAAATATGAACGAGTGCCATGAATATCTGTAAAATTCGGTTTACTCCTTGCAGTTAATTGTTGCAGCAGTTTCTGTAGTGTAGTGGTTATCACGTTTGCTTCACACGTGAAAAGTCCCTGGTTCGAAACCCAGCGGGAACAACGCAAATTGACACATTCAAGAAGTACCATAGTGATAACAGAGAAATTCATTAATGACTTATTTTGTAAATTCGAATACGTGCCATGAATATCTGTAAAATTCGGTTTACTGCTTGCAGATAATTGTAGCAGCAGTTTCTGTAGTGTAGTGGTTATCACGTTCGCTTAACATGCGAAAGGTCCTCGGATCGAAACCGGGCGGAAACAGTGCTTTTTAACACGTGCAGTAGGTACTTTACTTTTAACAGAGAATAGTTATTTTCATAAATACCTAATTTTGGAAATTTGAACACGTGCCATGTATATCAGTAAAATTCGTTTTACTCCTTGCAAGATAATTGTAGCAGCAGTTTCTGTAGTGTAGTGGTTATCACGTTTGCTTCACACGCGAAAGGTCCCTGGTTCGAAACCGGGCGGAAACAACGCTCATTGACACATTCAAGAAGTACTATAGCGGTAACAAAGAATTTCATTAATGCCTTATTTTGGAAATTCGAATACGTTCCATGAATATCTGTAAAATTCGGTTTACTCCTTGAAGAAAAAATCAAGCAGCAGATTCAGTAGTGTAGTAGTTATCACGTTCGCTTTACAAGCGAAAGGTCCTCGGTTCGAAACCGGCTGGAAACAGTGCTATTTGACACGTGCAGTAGGTACTGTACTTTTAACAGAGAAAAGTTATTTTGATAAATTCTGTATTTTGGAAATAAGAATACGTGCCATGAATATCAGTAAAATTCGGTTTCCTCCTCGTAGCTTACTGTAGCAGCAGTTTCTGTAGTGTAGTGGTTATCACGTTCGCTTTACAAGCGAAAGGTCCTCGGTTCGAAACCGGCTGGAAATAGTGCTCTTTAACACCTGCAGTAGGCACTATACTTTTAACAGAGAATAGTTATTTTCATAAATTCTGTATTCTGGAAATTCGAATACGTGCCATGAATATCTATAAAATTCGGTTTACTGCTTGTAGATAAATGTAGCAGCAGTTTCTGTAGTGTAGTGGTTATCACGTTTGCTTCACATGCGAAAAGTCTTTGGTTCAAAACCGGTCGGAAACAACGCTCAATGACAAATTCAAGAAGTATCATAGTGGTAACAGAGAAATTCGTTAATGCCTTATTTTGCAAATTCGAATACGTGCCATGAATATCGGTAAAATTTGTTTTACTCCTTGCAGCTAATTGTAGAAGCAGTTTCTGTAGTGTAGTGGTTATCACGTTTGCTTAACAAGCGAAAGGTCCTCAGATCGAAACCAGGCAGAAACAGTGCTCTTTAACACGTGCAGTAGGTACTTTACTTTTAACAGAGAATAGTTATTTTCATAAATACCTAATTTTGGAAATTTGAACACGTGCCATGTATATCAGTAAAATTCGGTTTACTCCTTGCAAGATAATTGTAGCAGCAGTTTCTGTAGTGTAGTGGTTATCACGTTCGCTTAACACGCAAAAGGTCCTCGGATCAAAACCGGGTAGAAACAGTGCTCTTTGACACGTGCAGTAGGTACTGTACTTTTAACAGAGAATAGTTCTTTTCATAAATTCTGTATTTTGGAAATTCGAATACGTGCCATGAATATCAGTAAAATTCAGTTTACTCCTAATAGCAAACTGTAGCAGCAGTTTCTGTAGTGTAGTGGTTATCACGTTCGCTTAACACGCGAAAGGTCCTCGGTTCGAAACCGGGTTGAAACAGTGCTCTTTGACACGTCCAGTAAGGTACTGTACTTTTAACAGAGAAAAGTTATTTTCATAAATTCTGTATTTTGGAAATTCGAATACGTGCCATGAATATCTTTAAAATTCGGTTTACTCCTTGTAGCTAAATGTAGCAGCAGTTTCTGTAGTGTAGTGGTAATCACATTCGCTTAACACACGAAAGGTCCCTGGTTCGAAACCAGGCGGAAACAATGCTAATTGACACGTTCAAGAAGTATCATAGTGATAACAGAGAAATTCCTTAATGACTTATTTTGGAAATTCGAATACGTGCCATGAATATCGGTAAAATTCGGTTTACTCCTTGTAGCTAATTGAAGCAGCAGTTTCTGTATTCTAGTGGTTATCACGTCGAACCGAAGACGCGAAAGGTCCTCGGTTCGAAACCGGGTGGAAACAGTTCTCTTTGACATGTGCAGTAGGTACTATACTTTTAACAGAGAATAGTTATTTTCATAACTACCTAATTTTGGAAATTTGAACGCGTGCCATGAATAT
The DNA here is from genome assembly GCF_901001165.1 of Salmo trutta. Taxonomy (NCBI): domain Eukaryota; kingdom Metazoa; phylum Chordata; class Actinopteri; order Salmoniformes; family Salmonidae; genus Salmo; species Salmo trutta. The sequence continues at coordinate 432,038 of NW_021822911.1, read as the reverse complement.
CTGTAAAATTCCATTTACTCCTTGTAGCAAACTGTAACAGCAGTTTCTGTAGTGTAGTGGTTATTATGTTTGCTTCACACGCGAAAAGTCCCTGGTTCGAAACCGGGCGGGAACAACGCTCATTGACACATTCAAGAAGTACCATAGTGGTAACAGAGAATTTCAATAATGCCTTATTTTGGAAATTTGAATACGTGCCATGAATATCTGTAAAATTCGGTTTACCCCTTGCAGAAAAATCAAGCAGCAGTTTCTGTAGTGTAGTGGTTATCACGTTCGCTTCACATGCGAAAGGTCCCTGGTTTGAAACCAGGTGGAAACAACGCTCATTAACACATTCAATTAGTACCACAGAGAATTTCATTAATCCCTTATTTTGGAAATTCGAATACGTTCCATGAAAATCTTTAAAATTTGGTTTACTTCTTGCAGCTAATTGTAGCAGTAGTTTCTGTGGTGTAGTATTTATCACGTTCGCTTCACACACGAAAGGTCCCTGGTTCGAAACCAGTGGAAACAACGCTCATTAACACGTTCAAGAAGTATCATAGTGATAACAGAGAAATTCATTAATGACTTATTTTGGAAATTCGAATACTTGCCATGAATATCGGTAAAATTCGGTTTACTCCTTGCAAAACGATCGAGCAGCGGTTTCTGTAGTGTAGTGGTTATCACGTTCGCTTTACACGCGAAAGGTCTTCGTTTCAAAACCGGGCGGAAACAGTGCTCTTTGACATGTGCAGTAGGTACTGTACTTTTAACAGAGAATAATTATTTTCATAAATCCCTAATTTTGGAAATTCGAATACGTGCCATGAATATCTGTGAAATTCGGTTTACTCCTTGTAGCTAAATGTAGCAGCAGTTTCTGTAGTGTAGTGGTTATCATGTTTGCTTCACACGCGAAAAGTCCCTGGTTCGAAACCGGGCGGGAACAACGCTCATTGACACATTCAAGAAGTACCATAGTGGTAACAGAGAATTTCAATATTTCTTTATTTTGGAAATTCGAATACGTGCCATGAATATCTGTAAAATTCGGTTTACTCCTTGCAGAAATATTAAATAGCAGTTTCTGTAGTGTAGTGGTTATCACGTTTGCTTTACACGCGAAAGGTCCTCGGTTTGAAACCGGGCAGAAACAGTGCTCTTTGACAAGTGCAGTAGGTACTGTACTTTTAACAGAGAAAAGTTATTTTCATAAATTCTGTATTTTGGAAATTCGAATACGTGCCATGAATATCTGTAAAATTCGGTTTACTCCTTGTAGCTAAATGTAGCAGCAGTTTCTGTAGTGTAGTGGTTATCAAGTTTGCTTCACACGCGAAAAGTCCACGGTTCGAAGCCGGGCGGGGACAACGCTCATTTACACATTCAAGAAGTACCATAGTGGTAACAGAGAAATTCATTATTTTGGAAATTTGAATACGTGCCATGAATATCTGTAAAATTCGGTTTACTCCTTGCAGGAAAATTAAGTAACAGTTACTGTAGTGTAGTGGTTATCACGTTTGCTTTACACGCGAAAGGTCCTCGGTTCGAAACCGGGCGGGGACAACGCTCATTGACACATTCAAGAAGTATCATAGTGGTAACAGAGAAATTCATTAATGCCTTATTTTGGAAATTCGAATACGTGCCATGAATATCGGTAAAATTCGGTTTACCACTTGCAGAAAAATCGAGCAGCGGTTTCTGTAGTGTAGTGGTTATCACGTTCGCTTTACACGCGAAAGGTCCTTGGTTCGAAACCGGGCGGAAACAGTGCTCTTTGACACGTGTTGATGATCAGTTACTTGAGAAGGAGACCAAGTCAGGACGCTGGACTGGGTGGATTCAATTATAGTAAGGCATTTTATTATGAGACAAAGATATTTGGCAAAGCGTGCACGGACTCCTTCGTTTAGCTCATAGGGAACTAGCGGAAGAAAGCGCCGAAACATGGTGTGCATCCAATTTATACAATGAAATAACAGTGTGTTGACGTAGGTTGAGTCTAGTAGGTCCGCTCTCCTGACTGGTCGATGAGTGGAGGGACGGTCCATTCTCCAGGTGGTGTCGACTTCCCATTGGCCCTGGGCAGTGTCCTTTGTCCTCGGAGTCCAACACCCCTAAGTGTGTTTTTCTGCTAATTCGTGTCTGGTTGGTTACGATATTCATGGAATGTTGTTTTTTACACCAGTGGTCAGTTCGTGTGGCTAGGGCGCTTTCATGTCTTGACATTTTTGTGTGAGTGCTTAAGTCAGCCATCTGTCTCTGGGTGTGGTCGTGATTGGTATCAGTTGGTTGCTCAATATGTCTCTGGAATTTTGTTGTGTGCTGTTGTGAAGCATGTTGTGCAAATGCCCTCCTTATATATCATTAGGTAAAACGTTAGATTATCTTTATTACAAATCCCCCTCTTCACGTCTGCAAGACGTGACAAAGAAAAAGGGGAACAGGCTTGCTCGGCGGTAGGTACTTGTCGTCTCATTGATCTGAACTTTCACTCGGTCCGTAGCTCACCATCTGCTCCTTTATCATCTCTCTAAAGTTCTGGTTATTAAACCTATTGCACACATGACCAAACAACAACCACACAACCCAAACACACTCATACAGGTTAAAGCAGCCCATAATACAGTTCTTGCAACACTTTTCCATTTCCCAAACATGAGCTGTGTTATCAAAAATGTACGTACAGCAATGAACCTAATCATTCTACCTACACCATCCTCTTTGCCCGTAACCTATCGAGAGTCAGTCTATTTTACCAGGTCATGAGGGAGGTGGCGGCTAATTGGTCAGAGAACCTCTTTACTGCATCCCCTGTTTCATTCATGAATCTCTGTTGATTATAAAAGATGTCATTAATTCAATCCACATTATTATTTATTGTCAACTACCAACATAATGTAGTGTTAAAGCCTTCACATATTTGATTCATAACTTTGTATTCATCTGGAACCTCCCTGAGGATGCCAATAGCATCCATCTAGACAAAGCCATTCCCATCCTTATCAAAACTCCTCCTGTACCTACTTTAGCCTCCTATAACTGGTCTCTTATCACTAATTCAAACTGGTTGGACCAATAACCCCAGGGCGCAAGTTCCTAACCACCCTTTGTGGTAATTCTTGTCGTATGCGTCCTTTGCTGGTACTAGCCCACCCTTCATCAGCCATAGGTGCTATGAGGTTACACATTTTCTCCTGTGCTTTCAAACCTAAGTCAGTCACATTAACGATTACCTTTCCAGCCGTTAAAATCATCTCAATTCTCGGTGCCATTCTTGTATCTATAACACTGGTGCTCATCAGGAATCCAGGTGAACCGAGGTGGGTTGGCTGAGTACTTCAATCTGGCCAACCCCAATTCCTGTACAGTTGTCTGCTTCCCCAAGGAATTGTTTAATGCTCACCTAAAATTCCTTATTCTGTACGTCACTCATCAGTGTATTATATAGTTTATCTTCTACTTCTTCTCAATGACAACGGTATCGTATGATTAGTACCCGAAGGTGTTGGATCTGAATGTATCAGAAAGATTAGATTATGATGCAGCTCAGAGCCTCTACTCTTCCCAAAAACCGTCAACCCTCTCCTGCCCTTAGTCGATCTGCTAGGTACCACCCCATACTCACACCTCTAGGAGCACACACAGTGATGAACGGTCGGGATAGGAAATCTTCGTTAAGGAGGTAACCCCCGGACCTTATTGGTTCTCGGTTCTTCTCCTAACTCTGTGTGTGATCATCAGTGCTCATATGTGTACATACCTTCTTGCAGTGGGTAACGTGGACCCATGTGACTCTCTCAGCTTTCCTAATGGCAAAGGCAATGGTTTAACAGCACCTGGAATGGGCCTTCCCAACGGGACTGCTTCCAGTTTTTTCTCCTCAGGGACTGGATCCACACCTAGTCTCCTAGTTGGATTGAGTGAATCACCTTCTCCTGCAATTCACCTGTTGGACACAAAATCTTGGACATACGGGTTTGGTTAACAGTCTTCTCATGTGCTCTGCCAGTATATCTTTAATTTCTATGTCTACCTGTTCTGGTATCTCTAACTCTGGCATTCTATAGGCTCTACCTGATTAGCTAAACTGTCATCCATCATTTAAAGAGATGGCTCTTAGTAAACCAAGTCTAGGGATAATATCTTGACTTAATATTTTAGCTACCATAATCATGTCCACCAAGTAAGTTGGGAACGCTTCTACCCATTTGCTATACTTATCTGTTATTGTTAAACACCCCTGGTCCACCATGCTAACAGGCTGTTCTGATCAATAGACAGGGTATAGACCAGGATGGTCCACCATGCTAACAGGCTGTTCTGATCAATAGACAGGGTATATACCAGGATGGTCCACTAAGCTGTCCTGATCAATAGACAGGGTATAGACCAGGATGGTCCACTATGCTAACAGGCTGCTCTGATCAATAGACAGGGTATAGACCAGGATGGTCCACCATGCTGTTCTGATCAATAGACAGGGTATAGACCAGGATGGTCCACTATGCTAACAGGCTGTTCTGATCAATAGACAGGGTATAAACCAGGATGGTCCACCATGCTAACAAGCTGTTCTGATCAATAGACAGGGTATAGACCAGGATGGTCCACCATGCTAACAGGCTGTTCTGATCAATAGACAGGGTATAGACCAGGATGGTCCACCATGCTAACAGGCTGCACTGATCAATAGACAGGGTATAGACCAGGATGGTCCAACATGCTGTTCTGATCAATAGACAGGGTATAGACCAGGATGGTCCACTATGCTAAAAGGCTGCTCTGATCAATAGACAGCGTATAGACCAGGATGGTCCACCATGCTGTTCTGATCAATAGACAGGGTATTGACCAGGATGGTCCACCATGCTGTTCTGATCAATAGACAGGGTATAGACCAGGATGGTCCACCATGCTAACAGGCTGTTCTGATCAATAGACAGGGTATAGACCAGGATGGTCCACCATGCTGTTCTGATCAATAGACAGGGTACAGACCAGGATGGTCCACCATGCTAACAGGCTGTTCTGATCAATAGACAGGGTATAGACCAGGATGGTCCACTAAGCTGTTCTGATCAATAGACAGGGTATAGACCAGGATGGTCCACCATGCTAACAGGCTGTCCTGATCAATAGACAGGGTATAGACCAGGATTGTCCACTATGCTAACAGGCTGCTCTGATCAATAGACAGGGTATAGACCAGTATGGTCCACCATGCTGTTCTGATCAATAGACAGGGTATAGACCAGGATGGTCCACTATGCTAACAGGCTGTTCTGATCAATAGAGAGGGTATAAACCAGGATGGTCCACCATGCTAACAGGCTGTTCTGATCAATAGACAGGGTATAGGCCAGGATGGTCCACCATGCTAACAGGCTGTTCTGATCAATAGACAGGGTATAGACCAGGACGGTCCACCATGCTAACAGGCTGTTCTGATCAATAGACAGGGTATAGACCAGGATGGTCCACCATGCTAACAGGCAGTTCTGATCAATAGACAGGGTATAGACCAGGATGGTAAACTATGCTAACAGGCTGTTCTGATCAATAGACAGGGTATAGACCAGGATGGTCCACCATGCTAACAGGCTGTTCTGATCAATAGACAGGGTATAGACCAGGATGATCCACCATGCTAACAGGCTGCTCTGATCAATAGAGAGGGTATAGACCAGGATGGTCCACCATGCTGTTCTGATAAATAGACAGGGTATAGACCAGGATGGTCCACTATGCTAACAGGCTGCTCTGATCAATAGACAGGGTATAGACCAGGATGGTCCACCATGCTGTTCTGATCAATAGACAGGGTATTGACCAGGATGGTCCACCATGCTGTTCTGATCAATAGACAGGGTATAGACCAGGATGGTCCACCATGCTAACAGGCTGTTCTGATCAATAGACAGGGTATAGACCAGGATGGTCCACCATGCTAACAGGCTGTTCTGATCAATAGACAGGGTAAAGACCAGGATGGTCCACCATGCTAACAGGCTGTTCTGATCAATAGACAGGGTATAGACCAGGATGGTCCACCATGCTAACAGGCTGTTCTGATCAATAGACAGGGTATAGACCAGGATGGTCCACCATGCTGTTCTGATCAATAGACAGGGTATAGACCAGGATGGTCCACTATGCTAACAGGCTGTTCTGATCAATAGACAGGGTATAAACCAGGATGGTCCACCATGCTAACAGGCTGTTCTGGTCAATAGACAGGGTATAGACCAGGATGGTCCACCATGCTAACAGGCTGTTCTGATCAATAGACAGGGTATAGACCAGGATGGTCCACCATGCTGTTCTGATCAGTAGACAGGGTATAGACCAGGATGGTCCACCATGCTAACAGGCTGTTCTGATCAATAGACAGGGTATAGACCAGGATGGTGCACTAAGCTGTTCTGATCAATAGACAGGGTATAGACCAGGATGGTCCACCATGCTAACAGGCTGTCCTGATCAATAGACAGGGTAAAGACCAGGATGGTCCACTATGCTAACAGGCTGCTCTGATCAATAGACAGGGTATAGACCAGGATGGTCCACTATGCTAACAGGCTGTTCTGATCAATTGACAGGGTATAAACCAGGATGGTCCACCATGCTAACAGGCTGTTCTGATCAATAGACAGGGTATAGACCAGGATGGTCCACCATGCTAACAGGCTGTTCTGATCAATAGACAGGGTATAGACCAGGATGGTCCACCATGCTGTTCTGATCAATAGACAGGGTATAGACCAGGATGGTCCACTATGCTAACAGGCTGTTCTGATCAATAGACAGGGTATAGACCAGGATGGTCCACCATGCTAACAGGCTGTTCTGATCAATAGTGGACCATTATTATTATCATCATTATTATTATTATTATTATTATTATTATTATCATTATTATTATTATTATTATTATTATTATTATTATCATTATTATTATTATTATGATTATTATTATGATTATTATTATTATTACTTCCATTCAGAGAATCAGATTGAAATGCAGGCTCCCCTCTGCCTATTGGCTTCTTTGCAGAGTCAAGCTTGTCTCAAAATAGAACACTTTCCCTTTAAGGCTCTCCTGAAGGATGGTTGGCCTAAGAAATATTACAACATTCCAATTACAACCAAATACTTTTTATGTCTTTATAAAATACTTTCCTACTTTAATGAATAAAGGATCAAATGGCTAAGGTTGGCTACCTCAAAGCAAGGTAACTAACCAACATGTTTATCTGCCTGGTAAGGCTAAAATATTCAGGTTTCCCTGGAGATCTATTGACAGCATTGGCAGTTATTTGTGGTTTAGGCTATTCTAAGAATATTTGAATGTTGTCAGAATGACTTGGCCAATGTTGATTATAGGGGAATAACAGCTTTCCAACTGTGTCAGAATTATTTTGCAGCTATTTTCATGGCTTTAGAGGCGTTTTCCAACAGGAGTATTTTGCCCTGGTTTATTAACACACTCATTCATTTACGGTTCTTCACAATATGTTTTTTAGGACATCAGACATGACAATGAACACATTATTTTACAGGCCAGGGATGGGCAACTATAATATCTGAACACATTATTTTACAGGCCAGGGATGGGCAACTTTAATATCTGAACACATTATTTTACAGGCCAGGGATGGGCAACTATATTATCTGAACACATTATTTTACAGGCAGGGGATGGGCAACTATAATATCTGAACACATTATTTTACAGGCCAGGGATGGGCAACTTTAATATCTGAACACATTATTTTACAGGCCAGGGATGGGCAACTATAATATCTGAACACATTATTTTACAGGCCGGGGATGGGCAACTTTAATATCTGAACACATTATTTTACAGGCCAGGGATGGGCAACTATAATATCTGAACACATTATTTTACAGGCCAGGGATGGGCAACTTTAATATCTGAACACATTATTTTACAGGCCAGGGATGGGCAGGCCAGGGATGGGCAACTATAATATCTGAACACATTATTTTACAGGCCAGGGATGGGCAACTTTAATATCTGAACAGATTATTTTACAGGCCAAGGATGGGCAACTTTAATATCTGATCACATTGTGTATCTAGGGTTAGGGTTAGTGTGTATCTAGGGTTAGTGTGTATCTAGGGTTAGGGTTAGTGTGTATCTAGGGTTAGTGTGTATCTAGGGTTAGTGTGTATCTAGGGTTAGTGGGTTAGTGTGTATCTATATATAACCCTGACCCTTTATTTAACCAGGTATTTATATATTATATTATATATATAACCCTGACCCTTTATTTAACCAGGTATTTATATATTATATTATATATATAACCCTTTATTTAACCAGGTATTTATATATTATATATATAACCCTTTATTTAACCAGGTAGGCCAGTTGAGAACACTTTCTCATTTACAACTGCGACCTGGCCAAGATAAAGCAAAGCAGTACGACACAAACAACAACACAGAGTTACACATGGGATAAACAAACTTACAGTCAATAACACAATTGAAAATCTATATACAGTGTATGCAAATGAAGTAAGGAGGTAAGGTAATAAATAGGCCATAGTGGAAAAGTAATTACAATTTAGCAATTTACACTGGAGTGATAGATGTGTCGATGAGGATGTGCAAGTAGAGATACTGGTGTGCAAAAGAGCAGGGGAAAAAATTATAATGGGGATGAGGTAGGTAGATGGTTGGATGGGCTATTTACAGATGGGCTATGTACAGCTGCATCGACCGAGAAGCTGCTCTGACAGCCGATGCTTGAAGTTAGTGAGGGAGATATAAGTCTCCAACTTCAGTCATTTTTGCAATTAGTTTCCAACCTTGTGAACTCCGTTGGAACTGCAACGGTAGAGTTGGTATCAGTGTACTAGAGGTGGTAGTATGTCCATCGTTTCAGCATGTGTACATATGGAGAGCAGTGGGAGCAGAGAAGGGAGTCGGTCTGGTCTGAGGGACAGTATACCTGGCCCTGCCTGACCTTTAACCCTAACCCTGTACCTCTGTCCCTGCAGGGAGTTGGTCTGGTCTGAGGGACAGTATACCTGGCCCTGCCTGACATTTAACCCTAACCCTGTTCCACTGTCCCTGCAGGGAGTCGGTCTGGTTTGAGGGACAGAATTCCTGGCCCTGCCTGACCTTTAACCCTGTCCTCTATCCCCTGTAGGTAGTCGTTCTGGCCTGGCTTCCAGCCCCACAGCGTTCAGTAGGGGGCAGTCTACTGATGGAACAGCTGACCTCCTGGTGGATACCTCCTACTACAACTTCTACCAGCCATCACGCTACCCTGCAGCCTACTACAGTAACCTGTACAACCACCAACAATACCAGGTAGACCAACAATACCAGGTAGACCTCTCTGTAACCCTACCCTACCATAATCCTACCCTGCAGCCTAGGCTACCTGCCTCTAACCACTAGACTACCTGCCTCTAACCACTAGGCTACCTGTCTCTAACCACTAGGCTACCTGTCTCTAACCACTAGGCTACCTGCCTTTAACCACTAGGCTACCTGTCTCTAACCACCTGTCTCTAACCACTAGGCTACCTGCCTCTAACCACTAGGCTACCTGTCTCTAACCACTAGGCTACCTGTCTCTAACCACTAGGCTACCTGCCTCTAACCACTAGGCTACCTGTCTATAACCACTAGGCTACCTGTCTCTAACCACTAGGCTACCTGCCTCTAACCACTAGGCTACCTGTCTCTAACCACTAGGCTACCTGTCTCTAACCACTAGGCTACCTGTCTCTAACCACTAGACTACCTGTCTCTAACCACTAGGCTACCTGCCTCTAACCACTAGGCTACCTGTCTCTAGCCACTAGGCTACCTGCCTCTAACCACTAGGCTACCTGTCTCTAACCACTAGGCTACCTGTCTCTAACCACTAGGCTACCTGCCTCTAACCACTAGGCTACCTGTCTCTAGCCACTAGGCTACCTGCCTCTAACCACTAGGCTACCTGTCTCTAACCACTAGGCTACCTGTCTCTAACCACTAGGCTACCTGTCTCTAACCACTAGGCTACCTGTCTCTAACCACTAGGCTACCTGTCTCTAACCACTAGGCTACCTGTCTCTAACCACCTGTCTAACCACTAGGCTACCTGTCTCTAACCACTAGGCTACCTGTCTCTAACCACTAGGCTACCTGTCTCTAACCACTAGGCTACCTGTCTCTAACCACTAGGCTACCTGTCTCTAACCACTAGGCTACCTGTCTCTAACCACCTGTCTAACCACTAGGCTACCTGTCTCTAACCACTAGGCTACCTGTCTCTAACCACTAGGCTACCTGTCTCTAACCACTAGGCTACCTGCCTCTAACCACTAGGCTACCTGTCTCTAACCACTAGGCTACCTGTCTCTAACCACCTGTGTAACCACTAGGCTACCTGTCTCTAACCACTAGGCTACCTGTCTCTAACCACTAGGCTACCTGTCTCTAACCACTAGGCTACCTGTCTCTAACCACTAGGCTACCTGTCTCTAACCACTAGGCTACCTGCCTCTAACCACTAGGCTACCTGTCTCTAACCACTAGGCTACCTGTCTCTAACCACCTGTCTAACCACTAGGCTACCTGTCTCTAACCACTAGGCTACCTGTCTCTAACCATTGTTTAACCTTTAGCTTCCTTTTAGCTCTGTTTGAGATCTGTTTAAAGCTCTGTTTAAATATAATTTTGAAATTGAGAAAGCCAATTATTTTCTCCCCACCTGTCTTTGTGTGTGTGTATGTGTGTGGTGTGTGTGTGGTGTGTGTGTGTGTGTGTGTTATCAACAGATGCCGAACGGCGAGAGTCGTCTATCCAGCCACAAAGTGTCTCCTCAGTACCGGATGCGTTCTTACTACTCCTCTGCCTCCTACCTCAGCCAGGGGCTGGGCCAGGGGTTGGGCCAGGGGTTGGGCCAGGGGTTGGGCCAGGGGTTGGGCCAGGGGCTGGGCCAGGGGCTGGGCCAGGAGCTGGGCCAGGGGCTGGGCCAGTGGTTGGGCCAGGGGTTAGGCCAGGGCATGGCCAGGGTCTGGGGACCACGGCAGCCTGTGTTCCCCCCATCTTCTCTCTGGAGGACAACAACACCTGCCATGAGACCAAGCAGACCTGTGAGTAATACACACAACACACACACACACACACATATGCACATACACACACAGATACATACACACCCTTACATTCCCACTGACTCTCTGGCCCATAAAGTTGAATCCAGAGAGGGGTTGGGTTCGTCCAGGAGGTCCACACTGCCCGACAAAGGCTCTGTAAAAGTTATACAAATAACGTCAAAAGTCCAAGTTTTATTATGGCCATTTGTGCTGTTAGTCCTACTCAGCATCATACAGTTGTTTACAATCACTTTGGCACTAATTTCAGAACCTTGTAATCATTTTTCAAAACTCTAGACGGCATTTTGTGTGTGGCTGATCTAAATGAATGTTCCTATGGTATTTCATGATAAATGAGTTATTTGAACCAATGATTCTGCAAGTGCACAGTTTCTTTAAAGATATGAATCTACAATGTTTTGAACATTGGACAGCCTGTGTTACAAGTGATGACCGTTTTGAGTTTTACCGATAGTTTCACTGTGTAGTTGCTCGTACAATCATTAAATATTGTAGTACAAAATATGTGATACATGTTTCATTATGCTACTACACATAAATACATCACTACAGACACAGTGAAATCACTGAACAAAATATGAAATTTATTGATGAAATACAATAAAATCACAACATAGGTTTCTTTGAATCAAAGCAAAAATAATTAGCTACAAAAAAGGAAAATAATAGTAAAACATCAACTGCAGTGTTCCTCACCTGGCTTACTGTAAAAAGCAAAGGATTGATTACTGTACTTCTATATTTCCATCAACCTTGTCTTGTGGATTTGGCTCAGCTTCTCATCCACATCACAAAAAGGATGTTTTCATCAGCCAAACATCTTGGGAAGAATCTTCGGGCGAATCCAGGCTGACACTGGCCTGACCTGGAGAAGGGCGGCTTGTTCGTGAGGGCGCCTATCATATACCTTCCACCTCCATGTGGAGAAACATTCCTCAATCGGGTTAAGGAAAAGAGAGAATGGGGGTAAGTACAGGGTGGTAAATTGTGGTTGGGCCTTTAAACCATGCTTGCACCATTTGAGCATGGTGGAACCTGACATTATCCCACACAATGACATAGGTCACACCATCATCTCTACAGACCTGATTTATCTCATCAAGGAAGGATACAAGGAGAGCTGCATTATATGATCCAATAGGAGGTCTGCATCCCACCACACCATCAGCTCTACAGACCTGATTTATCTCATCAAGGAAGGATACAAGGAGAGCTGCATTATGGAGGTCTGCATCCCACCCCACCATCATCTCTACAGACCTGATTTATCTCATCAAGGAAGGATACAAGGAGAGCTGCATTATGGAGGTCTGCATCCCACCACACCATCATCTCTACAGACCTGATTTATCTCATCAAGGAAGGATACAAGGAGAGCTGCATTATGGAGGTCTGCATCCCACCACACCATCATCTCTACAGACCTGATTTATCTCATCAAGGAAGGATACAAGGAGAGCTGCATTATGGAGGTCTGCATCCCACCACACCATCATCTCTACAGACCTGATTTATCTCATCAAGGAAGGATACAAGGAGAGCTGCATTATGGAGGTCTGCATCCCACCACACCATCATCTCTACAGACCTAATTTATCTCATCAAGGAAGGATACAAGGAGAGCTGCATTATGGAGGTCTGCATCCCACCACTCCATCAGCTCTACAGACCTGATTTATCTCATCAAGGAAGGATACAAGGAGAGCTGCATTATATGATCCAATAGGAGGTCTGCATCCCACCACTCCATCAGCTCTACAGACCTGATTTGTTACTCGCTGGCCAATGGAATTCTGACCTCTCCTCCTTGTCTTGACCAGGTTGAAGCCTGCCTCATCCAAAAACGAGGAATTTGTGATGGTTTTCGTCAGCGTCCAACTCCATCACACAAAATGCATTTTGGAAAGAGAATTACTGATTACAATGATATAGAATTTGGGGGGGAATTTTTCACAACAGGCATCATGAAACTGAACATACCTGAACATACTCAGTCCTCAGTTACTTCACTCTGTCTGCTTTTCTTTCAAAAGGCCCACGGTATAGCTGTTATAGAGACACCTGGTGCCTTTTCAGCATGCGTGTAATAGTCAGCAAACTATGCTGTTTTAGAGACACCTGGTGCCTTTTCATCATGCGTGCAACAGTCAGCAAACTAATGGATTCCATGGAACCTGTACTGTCCACTCACCCTCTCCTTTCCCAGACAGACAGTCAACTGGACTGTCCTCACCTCTCCTTTCCAAGACAGACAGTCAACTGGACTGTCCTCACCTCTCCTTTCCCAGACAGACAGTCAGCTGTACTGTCCACTCACCTCTCCTTTCCCAGACAGACAGTCAACTGGACTGTCCTCACCTCTCCTTTCCCAGACAGACAGTCAACTGGACTGTCCTCACCTCTCCTTTCCCAGACAGACAGTCAGCTGTACTGTCCACTCACCTCTCCTTTCCCAGACAGAGAGTCAACTGGACTGTCCTCACCTCTCCTTTCCCAGACAGACAGTCAGCTGTACTGTCCACTCACCTCTCCTTTCCCAGACAGACAGTCAACTGGACTGTCCACTCACCTCTCCTTTCCCAGACAGACAGTCAGCTGGACTGTCCACTCAACTCTCCTTTCCCAGACAGACAGTCAGCTGTACTGTCCACTCACCTCTCCTTTCCCAGACAGACAGTCAGCTGTACTGTCCTCACCTCTCCTTTCCCAGACAGACAGTCAGCTGGACTGTCCACTCACCTCTCCTTTCCCAGACAGTCAGCTGTACTGTCCACTCACCTCTCCTTTCCCAGACAGACAGTCAGCTGTACTGTCCACTCACCTCTTCTTTCCCAGACAGTCAGCTGTACTGTCCACTCACCTCTCCTTTCCCAGACAGTCAGCTGTACTGTCCACTCAACTCTCCTTTCCCAGACAATCAGCTGTACTGTCCACTCAACTCTCCTTTCCCAGACGTCAGCTGTACTGTCCACTCACCTCTCCTTTCCCAGACAGACAGTCAGCTGTACTGTCCACTCAACTCTCCTTTCCCAGACAGACAGTCAGCTGTACTGTCCACTCATCTCTCCTTTCCCAGACAGACAGTCAGCTGGACTGTCCACTCACCTCTCCTTTCCCAGACAGACAGTCAGCTGTACTGTCCACTCACCTCTCCTTTCCCAGACAGACAGTCAGCTGGACTGTCAACTCACCTCTCCTTTCCCAGACAGACAGTCAGCTGGACTGTCCACTCACCTCTCCTTTCCCAGACAGTCAGCTGTACTGTCCACTCAACTCTCCTTTCCCAGACAGTCAGCTGGACTGTCCACTCACCTCTCCTTTCCCAGACAGTCAGCTGTACTGTCCACTCACCTCTCCTTTCCCAGACAGTCAGCTGTACTGTCCACTCAACTCTCCTTTCCCAGACAGACAGTCAGCTGTACTGTCCACTCACCTCTCCTTTCCCAGACAGACAGTCAACTGTACTGTTCCTATTTTGTTGCATTACAACCTGTAATTGAAATGGATTTCTATTTGGATTTCATGTAATGGACATACACAAAATAGTCCAAATTGGTGAAATGAAAAAAATGACTTGTTTCAATAAATTATTTTTTTAAAAGTGGTGTGTTTATATGTGTTCACTCCTTTTGCTATGAACCCCCAATAAGATCTGGTGCAACCAATTACCTTCAGAAGTCACATAATTAGTTAAAGTCCACCTGTGTGCAATCTAAGTGTCACATGATCTGTCACATGGTCTCAGTATATAGACACCTGTTCTGAAAGGCCCCAGAGTCTGCAACACCACCAAGCAAGGGGCACCACCAAGCAAGCAACACCAGGAAGACCAAGGAGCTCTCCAAACAGGTCAGGGACAAAGTTGTGGAGATGTATTAAAAAATATCCGAAACTTTGAACATCCCACAGAGCACCATTAAATCCATTATTAAAAAATGGAAAGAATATGGCACCACAACAAACCTGCCAAGAGAGGGCCGCCCACCAAAACTCACAGACCAGGAAAGGAGTGCATTAATCAGAGAGGCAACAAAGAGACCAAAGATAACCTTGAAGGAGCTGCAAAGCTCCACAGCGGAGGTTGGTATCAGTGGCAGAAAAAAAGCCATTGCTTAAAGAAAAAATAAGCAAACACGCTTTGTGTTTGCCAAAAGGCATGTGGGAGACTCCCCAAACATATGGAAGAAGGTACTCTGGTCAGATGAGACTAAAATTGAGCTTTTTGCCAATCAATGAAAACGCTATGTCTGGCGCAAACCCAACATCTCTCATCCCCCAAGAGACTTGCAGCTGTTATTGCTGCAAAAGGTGACTCTACAAAGTAGTGATTTTTGGGGGGGTGAATAGTAATGCACGCTCAAGCTTTTCTGTTTTTTTTTGTCTTATTTCTTGTTTGTTTCACAAGAAAAAATATGTTGCATCTTCAAAGTGGTAGGCATGTTGTGTAAATCAAATGATACAAACCCCCCAAAAATCTATTTTAATTCCAGGTTGTAAGGCAACAAAATAGGAAAAATGCCAAGGGGGGTGAATACTTTCGCTAGGCACTGTACCTATCATTTACAGGTCCACTACATTACCTTGTATATACCTATCATTTACAGGTCCACTACATTACCTTGTGTGTATATACCCATCATTTACAGGTCCACTTCATTCTTCAGGAGATGGTGATGGGGGGATGGTGCTGGAGTTTTCTAGGATGGAAAGAAACTGAGTAGAGCTTAGCACAGGCAAAATCCTAGAGGAAAACCTGATAGTCTGCTTTCCAACAGACACTGGAAGATGAATTCATCTTTCTGCAGCACAATAACTTAAAATACAAGGCCAAATATACACTGGAGATAAAATATGGCAAATAGTGGCAATATTGTCTGCTATTATCCTCAGTAATTTTCCATCCAAGTTGTCAGACCCCGCTGGCTTGTCATTGTTAATAGACAACAATACTCTTCCACACTCACTTTACGGAATTCAAAATTACAATGCTTGTCTTTCATAATTTGGTCAGTTATACTTGGGTATGTAGTGTAAGCGTTTGTTGCTGGCATGTCATGCCTAAGTTTGCTAATCTTGCTAATAAAAACATAATTAAAATAGTTTGCAAAATCAGTTGGTTTTTTGATGAATGAGCCATCTGATTCAAAGAATGATGGAGCTGAGTTTGCCTTTTTTCCCAAAATTTAATTTAAGGTGCTCCAAAGCTTTCTATCATCATTCTTTATTCTTTATTTATCATTGTTTCATAGTGTTGCTTCTTCTTCTTTTTATTCAGTTTAGTAACATGATTTCTCAATTTGCAGTACGTTTGCCAGTCAGTTGCACAGCCAGACTTATTTGCCATTCCTTTTGCCTCATCTCTCTCAACCAAACACATTTTCAGTTCCTCATTAATCCACAGGGTCATTTTCTTAAACTTATTAGTAACTGGAATCAATTTCATAAATGTGTCCAGTGCAGCGTCTGGTTGCTCCTCATTACACACCACAGACCAGCACATATTCTTTACATCATCAACATATGAACCTATTGTATGACCTCTTATACACTATATTAGGCCCAGCCTTTGGAACTTTGGATTTCCTAGATATGGCTACTATATTGTGATCACTACATCTGATGGATCTGGATACTGCTTTCAAGCTCATTTCTGCAGCATTAGTAAAGATGTGATCAATACATGTTGATGATTTCATTCCTGTGCTGTTTGTAACTAACCTGGTAGGTTGACTGATAACCTGAACCAGGTTGCAGGCATTGGTTTACCAACAAAGGCACATGGATTTATTAGTAGTATTATGTTAGTCTTGACTCTAGACCTTTAGGGCTGGGTCTTATTCATTAGTGAACACCGTAAGCTAAAACATTTGCAACGGAAAACAAGTCTTTATTGGACAAATTCAGGTACTGTAGGTCCCTCCCCGTTTTGGCCTGTTTGCTTCCTAGGTTCCAAGTGAATACGACCCTCGTCTCCCAGAAAGAGATGAAGCCTACTGGAGATTCTCCATTCAACATGATTTCTAGTGTTACAAATGATTAGTTACTTTTACTGCATTGTATTTTATCTTCCACATAGCTGGTGTAGAAAACCCTAAAACCAGAGTTCTGACTGATCTGTGTCTGTTTCAGGGGGGCTTCTCGGCGGCGCCAGGGCGGGCGATCTCTGCGGTGAAGAACATGAACCTCCCAGAAATGCCTCGCAACATAAACATCGGAGACATCAATATCAAAGTGCCCAGCCTCTCTCCCTTCTGACCAGGGAACGGAGCGGGGTCTAGTCCCTAATGGTGTTCCCTTTATAGTGCACTACTTTAGACCAGAACCCTGTGGGGGCTTCTGCCCTTCTAAAGTAGTGCACTACACTATCTATTAGTGCTCTATAAGATGTGAGAAACACTATGACTTATACAGTTTGTCTATTCCTATGGGCCTTGGTCAGAAATAATGGACTATGTAGGGAATAGGGTGCCATTCTGGACTCCCAGCAGGCCTCAGCTGGCAGAGCACATTACCCCTCCTTCCTTCCTTCCTGTCAGGACATTACCCCTCCCTCCTTCCTTCCTGTCAGGCCATTACCCCTCCCTCCTTCCTTCCTGTCAGGACATTACCCCTCCCTCCTTCCTTCCTGTCAGGCCATTACCCCTTCCTTCCCGTCAGGACATTACCCCTCCCTCCCTTTCTCTCTCCCCCATTTTCTCTCTCTCGCTCCCCTTTTCTCTCTCCCCCTTTCGCTCTCTCTCCCCTTTTCTCTCTCCCCCTTTCGCTCTCTCTCTCTCTCCCCTTTTCTCTCTCTCCCTCCTTTCTCCGCTCTCTCCCACTTTCTCTCCCCTTTCTCTCTCTCTCCCCTTTTCTCTCTCCCCTTTCTCTCCCTCTTCCCTTTCTCTCTCCCCTCTCTCCCCCTTTTCTCTCTCCCCTTTCTCTCCCTCTTCCCTTTCTCTCTCTCTCCCCTTTTCTCTCTCTCCCCTTTCTCTCTCTCTCCCCTTTTCTCTCTCCCCTTTCTCTCCCTCTTCCCTTTCTCTCTCCCCTTTTCTCTCTCCCCTTTCTCTCTCTCTCCCCCTTTTCTCTCTCCCCTTTCTCTCCCTCTTCCCTTTCTCTCTCCCCTTTTCTCTCTCCCCTTTCTCTCTCTCCCCTTTTCTCTCTCCCCCTTTCGCTCTCTCTCTCTCTCCCCTTTTCTCTCTCTCCCCCTTTCTCCGTTCTCTCCCACTTTCTCTCCCCTTTCTCTCTCTCTCCCTTTTCTCTCTCTCCCCTTTCGCTTTCTCTCTCCCTTTTTCTCTCTCCCCTTCTCTCTCTCTCTCTCCCTTTTTCTCTCCCCTTTTGCTCTCTCTCTCCCTTTTCTCTCTCTCTTTTCTCTCCTCATTCTCCCCCTTTTTCTCTCTCCCCCATTTTCTCTCAAAGGAAAAGGGAGGGAGAGAGAAAAAGGGAGAGAGAAAGTGGGAGAGAGCGGAGAAAGGAGGGAGAGAGAGAAAAGGGGAGAGAGAGAGAGAGCGAAAGGGGGAGAGAGAAAAGGGGAGAGAGACCCTTTTGTGGGGGTGGAAGCGGCAACAACTCTAGCAATAGGGGGTTTGCTTATTGATGGGTGCCGCTTATCTTTCCTCCTGACCCCCTTGTTGATTGTAGATGGAGCTGGCTTCAGTTTCTTGTCTACAGAGGGAAACACAGGTAGTGGCTTATTATAACACATTACACAAAGGGAAATTGCTATAGTCAAACACACAAATGTGAATTTAAGAGAACTCACCTTTGGGGGGGTGTCTGTTCAGAACTGGGGGCCAACATGGACGGCTGAATTTCTGGTGTAAGGGGGGGAGGAGGGACCGGGGAGAGGGGACAACCTTCCGGTTGGAGCTGGTATCGGTTTCTTCTCTACAGAAGGACAAAAGGGCATATGAACACACCTAAGTTGTATTGATTATTTATTGTTTGGATAGTTTATTTTTGTAAGATGAACAAAATTTATGGAATAAAGACCTCACCTTTGGGGAACCGAACTGGAGGCCACCATGGACGGCAACATTTCAGGTGTGGAGGTGGGTCACCCTTGTATCTCCCAGCACGCGCTGGGCTCTCTCCTCTCTTTCCCTCGGCTGCCTTTTTACTCTTATCAAGTCCAGTCAGGCCTTTTGTGCTTTCCTCCGATCCTTTTTCAATATGTATTGTTGGAAAGCACGCATTCTTGTCCCAGGCAAGGTGTTGAGCTGCCTTATCCAGCCTATGTAGCTGTGAGAATTATAAATAGCAGATATACTGAAAAGGGTGGATAACAAATATTCAGATATATTAAATATAATGTTAAAACAAGTTACCTTCTTTGTTCACGGTCTGTAGAGTTATATACAGCATCGATAAAATTTCTATAGCCTGGCCTATTGAAAACTGTATCCATCTTGAATAAAATTTATTTGCAAACTGAGACTATCCCTGAGACTCTCCCAAACTTCAACAAGTGAAGGTGTGCAGCAACCAATCAGATTAGTGGGCGTTGATTGGGGGGCTGGGGGTGATTGACTCCTCTCGAATGTCTCAGTAGAACTTGCCTGTTTTTTCTGTGCTGCAAACAGTGTGTTTATTGAACTTTAAAGACAGTGTGTGACAATAAATCTAAATGAATTTCAAGGGAGAAAAAGTGCTTGTATTCAATTATTCACACGGAATGTCAAGTGTGAAACAACACAGCATAATACACACATACTTTGTTAACAAGTTAAGAATTTTAAATTAGCTAAAACGTACAAACAATCAATGTCATAAAAAAACAAAACAAAGAACATATGTACAAAAACTACATTACACAGTTTACTGGCCTTTGCTAGCACCATGCTGGGCCCTCATGAGTGCCAGCCACTCCTCAACAGTTTGGCCACCAGAGGTAGCAGCACAGAATCTCACAGTACCGTACATACTATGTCCATATTCTGAAGTTTTAGGCTTGCCACATTTGGAGCACTTATAGCCTTCCTATGGCTTGTGCGCTCTGACTGTAATGCCAGACTCCAACTTCTTCTTCCTCCTCCATTCGGTGGTCCTGGATACCTTGGGTCCAGCAGGAGGAGGGGGAAGAGGAGTGGAGGTCGAGGGCAGCTCTTGGGAGACTGGCGTTGTAGGGAGGGAGGTGGTAGGCAGACTGGGTGGCAGTAGAGGTGGCAGTGGCTGACTAGTGGCTACTCTGCCACGCTGTGTAGCCCGCCCCGTTCTGTCCTCTGGCAGCTGGTAGGTGCTGCTGGTTGATGGGCCTGGCAGCGGTGAAGTGCTCCTGACTGCAGCGTGGAAGGGGCTGACTCCTTCCTCTCTGCAGTCATGCTGTCCCGGGTCTGGTGCAGGGCCACTCTCTCCATAGAGGATATCCACCTGTTGTACCTGTGTGAAAAACATGGAATATGTTAATTGTTATCAGGAACACTGTCAACCAGTGAACTACACATAAAATATACCAACATATTTTTTTAAACTTACCACTGTGTCAAGGTCAGCTTGTTGACCACGAACAGTTGCAGCCTTGTGTGGGTATTCAGGTTTGGGCTGCCCAGCACCATGGTCCTGATCCTCCTGTAGTCCCCCAGGATAGCACCCCACCTGTTGACCCGGTTACCAAGAACCATCTTGCCAGCAGGGTGCTTGTGGCAGGGGCTCCACAAAAATGGCCTCCACTGTCCTGCTGGTGTTGGGCCACTGAGCAGGTCCAGAGCCTTGGCCAAGCAGGGAGCTGAAGGTAGATTAAGTTAACAAAAGGAAACATCACGTTAATGAGAAATACACTCATGTCTTTATGTGTGTAGTGAGTTTAGAACAATGTGTAGTACGCACCGCTTCATACTCTCTTCCCCCTTCACGGTGGAGTTCTTGGAATTTCTAAAGTGCCCCAGCAGCCGCCTTGTCTCTTTCCGGGAGATTTCCCCAGAGAGCCATGATCTCCTCTATTTGCCTGTTCGAGATCCATGGCCCCTCCAGGAGCCTCACCAGACTCTTGGCAAGGAGGACCACGTGCTGGTATCCACTAACCCCATCAGGTCCTATGTACTCCTGGAAATAGAAGAGTCATAGGGAAGGGTTGGATTAATAGTCAGATTAATTGTCATGAATGGAAAGAAACTTGAGAGTGAGCTCTCCTCCCTCAAATACATCAGGAGTCCCGTCTGGGACATCCGGGTCCTTACCGAGGTTGGTCTCCAGCCTCTGGTCACCATGGGTCTGGGAGAAAGAGGTACTCGACCCCAATGAGTTCCCCTTAAACAGAGAGACAACAAAAAAGAGAGTAGTACATAAACAGACTGCACATGTTTTAGTGTGTGTGTATATAATTGTATAATTTATAAATACATACCAGTGTACTTTGCAGGGTGTGATTTGGGATAACTCTTAACTGACTCATCTTGGGGATACCTAGACAGTAGGCTACTATGGGCTCTGGTCAAAAGTAGTGCACTGTAGGGAATGGGATGCTGACTATGTACCCCATGTACCCTCCTCTCTTTCTAGGACCCTATGTTGTCTTTTTAGGAGTCCTGAGGTTCCTTCAAATCTCATTCCACCCTAGTCCCTACCTCCTTGGACAGTGAAGAATGGGCAATATCGTTGCTTCACAATTTCTCTGTTCCAAATTGTTCCAAATGTCTCCTCCAATCAGAGCTTCAGCGTGTTCATAATTGGAGAAAGAGAGCAAAAATTCACCAATGAGGAGCCTAGCTTGTTCCAAAACTTTTTAACCGACTACAGGGGCTACCCGAACTGTGTAATTAAACAACGGCTGTAGATAGCTAGCTACTGTAAACAAGGTTTGCAAAGCTCACAAACTTCATTTGACCGCTGACAACCCTGTAAAACCTTAGCTAACATTTATATCAACTCAAAGTTGGAATTCTATACTATTTAATTGTCTATTTTCCTACTTTTTTTTATGGCATGCGTTTGAAGTGTATGTAGTTGAATGCACTGTATACGTGACAACCTGATTGTCATATGAATTTAACTCAACTGAATTTAACTGCATATGAGTTAATAATCAACCTAATAATCAACCTAACCTTAACCTATTTCTCCTAACTTTCTACGTGTATTGAAGTGGCGTGAATTTATATTTGACTTCATAGCCAGTCACTAGCCAGCTGTTGGCTTGTTGTGTAATTTGGATATATGTATTGCTAAAAGTGACCATTTTCGTTGCAACACAGTTTGATGGCATCGAAAATTCCTAGATGGGGACAGAATACGTGTAAGTTATTTTCCCTTCAGTTTCTACATTCACACAACTCGCCTCCACCACAAGCCTCCGGGATTGCAGTGTTTTCGGTGTTTGTCTTGTCATTCAACAACAAAAATGCAACTAGTAAGCATCTTGCCTCATAGCCTGGAAACTCGATATTGAATTATAGGTCAGGGAAAAAATAAGCCTTTGGAAAGTATAATTACTTTGTTCCCAATACTCTGGTAGTGCATTATGAGAGAACCCCCACATCACTAGCTTCTCTTTATTCAACCTGCCATCTACCCACCTGGGGACTGAGGGTTATGAGAGAACCCCCACATCACTAGCTTCTCTTTATTCAACCTGCCATCTACCCACCTGGGGACTGAGGGTTATGAGAGAACCCCCACATCACTAGCTTCTCTTTATTCAACCTGCCATCTACCCACCTGGGGACTGAGGGTTATGAGAGAACCCCCACATCACTAGCTTCTCTTTATTCAACCTGCCATCTACCCACCTGGGGACTGAGGGTTATGAGAGAACCCCCACATCACTAGCTTCTCTTTATTCAACCTGCCATCTACCCAACTGGGGACTGAGGGTTATGAGAGAACCCCCACATCACTAGCTTCTCTTTATTCAACCTGCCATCTACCCACCTGGGGACTGAGGGTTATGAGAGAACCCCCACATCACTAGCTTCTCTTTATTCAACCTGCCATCTACCCACCTGGGCACTGAGGGTTATGAGAGAACCCCCACATCACTAGCTTCTCTTTATTCAACCTGCCATCTACCCACCTGGGGACTGAGGGTTATGAGAGAACCCCCACATCACTAGCTTCTCTTTATTCAACCTGCCATCTACCCACCTGGGGACTGAGGGTTATGAGAGAACCCCCACATCACTAGCTTCTCTTTATTCAACCTGCCATCTACCCACCTGGGGACTGAGGGTTATGAGAGAACCCCCACATCACTAGCTTCTCTTTATTCAACCTGCCATCTACCCACCTGGGGACTGAGGGTTATGAGAGAACCCCCACACCACTAGCTTCTCTTTATTCAACCTACCATGTACCCACCTGGGGACTGAGGGTTATGAGAGAACCCCCACATCACTAGCTTCTCTTTATTCAACCTGCCATCTACCCACCTGGGGACTGAGGGTTATGAGAGAACCCCCACATCACTAGATTCTCTTTATTCAACCTGCCATCTACCCACCTGGGGACTGAGGGTTATGAGAGAACCCCCACATCACTAGCTTCTCTTTATTCAACCTACCATCTACCCACCTGGGGACTGAGGGTTATGAGAGAACCCCCACATCACTAGCTTCTCTTTATTCAACCTGCCATCTACCCACCTGGGGACTGAGGGTTATGAGAGAACCCCCACATCACTAGCTTCTCTTTATTCAACCTGCCATCTACCCACCTGGGGACTGAGGGTTATGAGAGAACCCCCACATCACTAGCTTCTCTTTATTCAACGTACCATGTACCCACCTGGGGACTGAGGGTTATGAGAGAACCCCCACATCACTAGCTTCTCTTTATTCAACCTGCCATCTACCCACCTGGGGACTGAGGGTTATGAGAGAACCCCCACATCACTAGCTTCTCTTTATTCAACCTGCCATCTACCCACCTGGGGACTGAGGGTTATGAGAGAACCCCCACATCACTAGCTTCTCTTTATTCAACCTGCCATCTACCCACCTGGGGACTGAGGGTTATGAGAGAACCCCCACATCACTAGCTTCTCTATCTTCAACCCGCCATCTACCCACCTGGGGACTGAGGGTTATGAGAGAACCCCCACATCACTAGCTTGCATGTTCTGCAGCCTTGTAAAGATAAGGAGGGGACGACTTGGATTGGCATTTATTGTCATGAATCTTGTTCTGGAGGCAGGTTGGCATTTATTGTCATGAATCTTGCCCTGGAGGCAGGTTGGCATTTATTGTCCTGAATCTTGCCCTGGAGGCAGTTCAGCAAAGTGGTTACTAGCTGGCACAGGCACAAAGTAATACAATCCGATTTTAATCCTAACCTCAACCTCACTGCTAATCCTTCCCTTAAATTAAGACCATAAAACAACATTATTTTCCACAGCCAATTCTGACTTTGCAGCTGACATATCTAGAGGAAATCGCACAGTTCTGCCTCCAGGTCAAGATTCATGACAAACGTCAACATGAGACAGGGAGAAGCAATGTAAAATCAATAACGAAATTGTTTTCACAATTAACATGCTTTTTCTTGTTTCAAGTATGTTTTATTATGAAAAGTACAATATATCCATGTATACTTGTACAACTATGGAGCGTATGTCTACATATAATTGTACAATTGGTTTTTCCAACATAAAAGACAAGAAATGATCACATTGGTATTTTAACGGTGTTATTGTCAGAGTTTAAATGTTTAAACAGAGGATACATCTAAAACAGGATAAAACAAGTGCAGTATGTTGTGAGAATGTTACTTTAACGTCGACTCATAACGTCACACTATAACTTCATGGGAGTCTTGTGGAAAGACTGCATGTTGTTTTGGGTGGATCGAGTGACGTCTTCATCAACATTTTGCAGAATATTCTGGTAATATTTTCACCTCTTGTCGGCTGCAGACATTCATAAGGAGTTCCAGTAGTTTATTTGCCATTTGCAGGTATTAAAAGTAATACATACATTGTAATTCCTTGTTGGATCTCTCTCACATACAGGACAGTACATACCAGAGGAGGCTGCTGAGGGGAGGACGGCTCATAATAATGTCTGGAACAGAGTGAATGAAATGGAACACATGGAAACCACGTGTTTGATACCATTCCACTTATTCCACTCCAGCCATTACAAGCCTGTCCTCCCTAAATAAGGTCCCACCAACCTCCTGTGGTACAAACACAAACAGTAAAATATATCATAAAAAATGCAAAGTGGTAAAAGATCAGAAAATATTACAAGCCTGTCATGTGTGAGTGTCCAGTGTGTGTGTTCAGTGTGTGTGTTTCAGTGTTTGTGTGTCAGTGTGTGTGTGTGTGTTCAGTGTGTGTGTGTGTGTGTGTGTCAGTGTGTGTGTTTGTATGTGTGTGTCTAGAGTGTGTTTGTGTGTGTATCCAGTGTGTTTGTGTGTGTGTATCCAGTGTGTGTGTGTGTGTGTGTATCCAGTCTGTGTGTGTGTATCCAGTGTGTGTGTGTGTGTGTGTGTATCCAGTGTGTGTGTCAAGCGTGTGTGTGTGTCAAGTGTGTGTGTCAAGCGTGTGTGTGTCAAGCATGTGTGTGTTTCCAGTGTGTGTGTTTGTCCAGTGTGTCCAGTGTGTTTCCAGTGTGTTTGTGTGTATATGTGTTTGTCCAGTTTGAGTGGGTGGCCAGTGTGTGTGTGTGTGCCTAGTGTGTGTGTCTGTGTCCAGTGTGTGTGTGTTTCTGTGTGTGTGTGTGTGTCCAATGTGTGTGTGTATGTCCAGAGTGTGTGTTTGTTCAGTGTGTGTGTGTGTGTTGAGAGTGTGTGTTTATGTGTCTGTTCAGTGTGTGTGTGTGTGTGTGTTCAGTGTGTGTGTGTGTCCAGTGTGTGTGTGTAAGTGTGTGTGTGTGTCCAGTGTATGTCCAGTGGATGTCCAGTTTATGTCTGGTTTGTGTGTGTGTGTGTGTGTGTGTATCCAGTATGTGTGTGTGTGTGTGTTTGTGTGTGTCTAGTGTGTGCGTGTGTGTGTATCCAGTATGTGTGTGTGTGTGTGTGTGTGTGTGTGTGTGTGTGTGTGTGTGTGTGTGTTTGTGTGTGTCTAGTGTGTGTGTGTGTGTCCAGTGTGTGTGTCCAGTGTGTGTGTGTGTGTGTCCAGTGTGTGTGTGTCCATTTTGTTTCCAGTGTGTGTGTGTCCAGTGTGTGTGTGTTCAGTGTGTGTGTGTGTGTGTGTCCAGTGTGTGTGTCCATTTTGTTTCCAGTGTGTGTGTGTGTGTCCAGTGTGTGTGTAAGTGTGTCCAGCTTTTGTCCAGTTTGTGTCCCGTGTGTGTGTGTGTGTCCAGTTTGTGTCCAGTGTGCGTGTGTCCAGTTTGTGTCCTGTGTGTGTGTGTGTGTGTGTGTGTGTGTGTGTGTGTGTGTGTCCAGTTATTATTTCAGGGACACTGAGTCACCATCATCCCAAACCTCAAATCCTGGATAGAGGGGCTCAGTGAATGTGGAGGTGAATGTGATCAGGTGGGTCAGTGTGTCAGAGGAGGCTCTATAGAAGGACAGAGTGCCGGCTGGCCAGTCCAGATACACTCCTACTCTGTGGGAGCTGGAGGAGGGGACGTCTATGGTAGTGAGATTATTATTGTGCCTGGCAATGTATCTGTTGTCATCGCAGAACAGACTCCAGGACTGGTCATTGTATCCAAGACAACAGTCATCACCCCTTCCTCTCCTGCTGATTCCTTTATATGTCACTCCTATATCAGCCCCCCCACTCCACTCTACCTCCCAGTAACAGCGCCCAGTCAGACCCTCTCTACACAGCACCTGTCTACTGTCCTCAAATCTCTCTGGGTGATCAGGATACGGCTGCTCCTCTGTCCTACATGTCACCTTTCTGTTCTCCTCAGACAGAGAGAGATGTATGTTTACTGTGTTTAGGTCCAGTGTGAGATCACAGACATCTGATGGATGAAACCAGACACAATATTAGAAATCATCATCATTCACATTAGAATGTTAACTCACTTTTCACTAATTAATTTAATGTAGATGTTTCTAGGTATCAAAAGGAGAAGTTAAGGTCACTTGAGACTTGTTGAATGATCACGTTATACTGTATGGTAATATAATACACACTTATTCACATTAATTACACACACACACACACACACACACACACACACACACACACACACACACACACACACACACACACACACACACACAGTCATAGCAACTCTTTGTAAACGTTGGTGTCCCTGATTTCTGCTTCTGTAGAACTACAGCTGATATTTAATATGACCAAGTCAGTATGATGGTGGTCTTTGACTTAACTTGAATTAAGACTTATTCTTAGTCATATTCTTCACAGCAGTCAACACTCACATTTTCTAAGTCCAGGTTTCATTCTGTTCTCTCCACCATGTTCCACACTGTAGCGGTAAGCAGAAGAACAGACAGTCATTGAGGGATACACCTGAACGAACTCACACACACACACACACACACACACACACACACACACACACACACACACACACACACACACACACACACACACACACACACACACAGTCAGCATATAACTTTGTCCAAGTGGTGGTCAGAATGTTTGTCTTAACCAGCCTGAAAAGTCAAACATGTCTGATATGAACATTGACATAAACCCTCTACATACTTGAGTTTCTCCAGTCTGCAGTGTGGATCCTCCAGTCCAGCAGAGAGCAGTCTGACTCCTGAGTCTCCTGGGTGATTGTAGCTCAGGTCCAGCTCTCTCAGGTGTGAGGGGTTTGACCTCAGAGCTGAGACCAGAGAAGCACAGCCTTCCTCTGTGACTAGACAGCCTGACAGCCTGCAAAGAGTCAAATCATATTAAAATCACACTGCTATTCTTTGGTGGTGAAAATAGTGGCAGTACATTTTTCAACTTTCAACATTTTCAGATATATCAGTGACCTGAAACCTGCCATATCTATTAATAAATGAATGTATCATCATTAAAAATGACAAATGATCAAAGTATTGCTTATAGATAGAAAAATATATAGTACAAATATTTGAGTAGACTGACCAGACCAGTTTAAAATCAGTATCAGTCAAAAGACAGACAGTGAGGAATCAGATTTAGATTGTATTGAGTATACAGTCCACACCATATCTATTTTGACAGTGAAGATAACATTTTAAATGTGGCTCTAAACTCCAACATTTTGGATTTCAGATCAAATGTTTCATATGAGGTGACAGTATATGATGTCACCTTTTATTTGAGGGTATTTTCATACATTTCTGTTTCACCATTTAGACAAATAAAAGCACTTTATGTATCTAGTCCCCCCATTTAAAGAAGTCATATGTTTTCTGACCAATTAAATCATAGTGTATTAAAGCAGTCAAAAGATTAGTATTTGGTTGTAAACTAGTTGGTCACATTTGCAGTTTGTTTTGCCCAATAATAAAATGGTGGATGATGACTGGATAATTTTCTGTCTAAGTGAGTAGATAACATGTTTCTAAACACTACTAAATGAACCCTGATGATAACATGATTAATACAAATCATGAATGAATCATGAATAATAATGAGAGAGAAAGTTAGAGGCTACAACAAAACATGCTAACCTCTCACCATTACCAATAACAGAGGCTACAACAAAACATGCTAACCTCTCACCATTACCAATAACAGAGGCTACAACAAAACATGCTAACCTCTCACCATTACCAATAACAGAGGCTACAACAAAACATGCTAACCTCTCACCATTACCAATAACAGAGGCTACAACAAAACATGCTAACCTCTCACCATTACCAATAACAGAGGCTACAACAAAACATGCTAACCTCTCACCATTACCAATAACAGAGACTACAACAAAACATGCTAATCTCTCACCATTACCAATAACAGAGGCTACAACAAAACATGCTAACCTCTCACCATTACCAATAACAGAGACTACAACAAAACATGCTAACCTCTCACCATTACCAATAACAGAGGCTACAACAAAACATGCTAACCTCTCACCATTACCAATAACAGAGGCTACAACAAAACATGCTAACCTCTCACCATTACCAATAACAGAGGCTACAACAAAACATGCTAACCTCTCACCATTACCAATAACAGAGGCTACAACAAAACATGCTAACCTCTCACCATTACCAATAACAGAGACTACAACAAAACATGCTAATCTCTCACCATTACCAATAACAGAGGCTACAACAAAACATGCTAACCTCTCACCATTACCAATAACAGAGACTACAACAAAACATGCTAACCTCTCACCATTACCAATAACAGAGGCTACAACAAAACATGCTAACCTCTCACCATTACCAATAACAGAGGATACAACAAAACATGCCAACCTCTCACCACTACCAATAACAGAGGCTACAACAAAACATGCTAACCTCTCACCATTACCAATAACAGAGGCTACAACAAAACATGCTAACCTCTCACCATTACCAATAACAGAGACTACAACAAAACATGCTAACCTCTCACCATTACCAATAACAGAGGCTACAACAAAACATGCCAACCTCTCACCACTACCAATAACAGAGGCTACAACAAAACATGCTAACCTCTCACCATTACCAATAACAGAGGCTACAACAAAACATGCTAACCTCTCACCATTACCAATAACAGAGACTACAACAAAACATGCTAACCTCTCACCATTACCAATAACAGAGACTACAACAAAACATGCTAACCTCTCACCATTACCAATAACAGAGACTACAACAGAACATGCTAACCTCTCACCATTACCAATAACAGATGCTACAACAAAACATGCTAACCTCTCACCATTACCAATAACAGAGGATACAACAAAACATGCTAACCTCTCACCATTACCAATAACTGAGGCTACAACAAAACATGTTAACCTCTCACCATTACCAATAACAGAGGATACAACAAAACATGCTAACCTCTCACCATTACCAATAACAGAGGCTACAACAAAACATGCTAACCTCTCACCATTACCAATAACAGAGGCTAAAACAAAACATGCTAACCTCTCACCATTACCAATAACAGAGGATACAACAAAACACGCTAACCTCTCACCATTACCAATAACAGAGGATACAACAAAACATGCTAACCTCTCACCATTACCAATATAACAGAGGCTACAACAAAACATGCTAACCTCTCACCATTACCAATAACAGAGGCTACAACAAAACATGCTAACCTCTCACCACTACCAATAACAGAGACAACAACAAAACACTTGTTGACCAACTACAGGAATACTGACCTCAGAGTCTCCAGTCTGCAGTGGGGATTCCCCAGTCCAGCAGAGAGCAGCTCCACTCCTGAATCCTTCAGGTCATTGTTACTCAGGTCCAGCTCTCTCAGGTGTGAGGGGTTTGACCTGAGAACTGAGGCCAACACTTTACAGGATGTGTCTGTGAGTTTACAGCCAGTGAGTCTGCCAACATAGGAGAAATACAATGACAGACAGGTTGTATTAAAATGATACGCTTAGCTTTCTCTGTTTACGCTGTTACCCGTTTACAAATAATGTGTTGGGTTTGACCTCAGAGCTGAGACCAGAGAAGCACAGCCTTCCTCTGTGACTAGACAGCCTGACAGCCTGCAAAGAGTCAAATCATATTAAAATCACACTGCTATTCTTTGGTGGTGAAAATAGTAGCAGTATATTTCTTCAACATATTCAGATACATCAGTGTCCTGAAACCTTCCATATCTATTCATAAACTAATGTATCACAATATAAATTACAGATTATTAAAGTTTTGCCTGCAGATAGAAACATGTATAGTACAAATATTTGAGTAGACTGACCAGACCAGTTTAAAAGCAGTATCAGTCAAAAGACAGACAGTGAGGTATCAGATTTAGATTGTATTGAGTATACAGTCCACACCATATCTATTTTGACAGTGAAGATAACATTTTAAATATGGCTCTAAACTCCAACATTTTGGATTTCAGATCAAATGTTTCATATGAGGTGACAGTATATAATGTCACCTTTTATTAGAGGATATTTTCATACATATCTGTTTCACCATTTAGAAATGAAAGCACTTTATGTATCTAGTCCCCCTATTTAAAGAAGTCATATGTTTTCTGACCAATTCACTCATAGTGGCTTAAAGTAGTCACAAGTTGAGTATTTGATCCGATATTCCTTGAACGCAGCGACTACATCAAGCTTGTGACTCAAACTCGTTGATTGATTTTGCAGTTTGTTTTGGTTGTGTTTTGGGTTGTGTTTTGCCCAGTATTAAAATGGTGGATGGTGTAATGTCTGCTTCCAGCTCACACTCTCAAACACGTAGATCCCCCCTGAACGCAGCTCACTCTCCAGATCCCAGTCACCTGAATTCTGATCACCTGTTCACACACCTGTATGTCATTATCAAACTCTATTTAGTTCAGTTCTTTGCACCCCCATCATTGTGAAGTGTTGTTTGTTTTGTGACACAAGGCTATTCGGAGTGCTGCATTTCCTGTAATTTACGCCTCCCGTGAATGATAGTTTTTGCCTGCCTCACTAATGATGCCTTTTGCCGTTTCCCTGCCTGTACTGTTGCCTTTTTGGACCCCCTGTGTATGACCTTCTGCCTGCCCCTGGACCCAGCTACCTGCCTCCTCCTGTGGTCCTTTACAATAAACACCTGCTGAGCCCTGCGCTTGAAACCAGCTCTCTGTCTCCCATCGTGTTCATTACAGATGGTGACTGGAGTCATTTTATTTACAAGTGAGTAGATAACATGTTTCTAAACACTATTAAAAGCATCCTGATGATAACATGATTAAGAAAAATCATGAATGAATCATGAATAATAATGAGTGAGAAAGTTACAGAAGCTACAACAAAACATGCTAACCTCTCACCATTACCAATAACAGAGGCTACAACAAAACATGCTAACCTCTCACCATTACCAATAACAGAGACTACAACAAAACATGCTAACCTCTCACCATTACCAATAACAGAGGCTACAACAAAACATGCTAACCTCTCACCATTACCAATAACAGAGGATACAACAAAACATGCTAACCTCTCACCATTACCAATAACAGAGGCTACAACAAAACATGCTAACCTCAGACCATTATCAATAACAGAGGCTACAACAAAACATGCTAACCTCTCACCATTAACAATTTATTTATTTATTTCACCATTATTTAACCAGGTAGGCAGGTTGAGAACAAGTTCTCATTTACAATTGCGACCTGGCCAAGAAAAAGCAAAGCAGTTCGACACATATAACAACACAGAGTTACACATGGAGTTAAACAAATGTAACCCTCTCACCAGGCTTGAATATGACTCTCACAATATTAACATATGTAGAGTATCTCAGCAGCATGGGATGTTAGGTGAGAAGGACATCTCCAATAAGAATTCCTATTGTAAACTATCTAGGGTTATGACAATAGGGTATTAACTTCAGATTAAATGATTATAGGTTTCTGTTATTGAATCAGGATAAACCATCCCATGCATTAAATTGAAACAATTATGTATCAAACAAGGGTATTACACAAACATACAGTCAATAATACAGTAGAAAAATAAGTCTATATACAATGTGAGCAAATGAAGTGAAATAAGGGAGGTAAAGGCAAAAAAAGGCCATGGTGGCAAAGTAAATACAATACAGCAAGTAAAACACTGGAATGGTAGATATGCAGTGGAAGAAAGTGCAAAGTAGAAATAATGGGGTGCAAAGGAGCTAAATAAATAAATACAGTAGGGGAAGAGGTAGTTGGGCTAAATTATAGATGGGCTATATACAGGTGCAGTAATCTGTGAGCTGCTCTGACAGCTGGTGCTTAAAGCTAGTGAGGGAGATAAGTGTTTCCAGTTTTAGAGATTATTGTAGTTCGTTCCAGTCATTGGCAGCAGAGAACTGGAAGAAGAGGCGGTCGAAGAAGGAATTGGCTTTGGGGGTGACCAGGGAGATATACCTGCTGGAGCGCGTGCTACAGGTGGGTGCTACTATGGTGACCAGTGAGCTGAGATAAGGGGGGACTTTACCTAGCAGGGTCTTGTAGATGACCTGGAGCCAGTGGGTTTGGCGACGAGTATGAAGCGAGGGCCAGACAACGAGAGCGTACAGGTCGCAGTTGTGGGTAGTACAGTGGGGGGAAAAAGTATTTGATCCCCTGCTGATTTTGTACGTTTGCCCACTTACAAAGAAATGATCAGTCTATAATTTTAATGGTAGGTTTATTTGAACAGTGAGAGACAGAATAACAGCAAAAAAATCCAGAAAAACGCATGTCAAAAATGTTATACAATTATTTGCATTTTAATGAGGAAAATAAGTATTTGACCCCTCTGCAAAACATGACTTAGTACTTGGTGGCAAAACCCTTGTTGGCAATCAGAGGTCAGACGTTTCTTGTAGTTGGCCACCAGGTTTGCACACATCTCAGGAGAGATTTTGTCCCACTCCTCTTTGCAGATCTTCTCCAAGTCATTAAGGTTGAGGCTGACGTTTGGCAACTCGAACCTTCAGCTCCCTCTACAGATTTTCTATGGGATTAAGGTCTGGAGACTGGCTAGGCCACTCCAGGACCTTAATGTGCTTCTTCTTGAGCCACTCCTTTGTTGCCTTGGCCGTGTGTTTTGGGTCATTGTCATGCTGGAATACCCATCAACAACCCATTTTCAATGCCCTGGCTGAGGGAAGGAGGTTCTCACCCAAGATTTGACGGTACATGGCCCCGTCTATCGTCCCTTTGATGCAGTGAAGTTGTCCTGTCCCCTTAGCAGAAAAACACCCCCAAAGCATAATGTTTCCACCTCCATGTTTGACGGTGGAGATGGTGTTCTTGGGGTCATAGGCAGCATTCCTCCTCCTCCAAACACGGCGAGTTGAGTTGATGTCAAAGAGCTCCATTTTGGTCTCATCTGACCACAACACTTTCACCAGTTGTCCTCTGAGTCATTCAGATGTTCATTGGCAAACTTCAGACGGGCATGTATATGTGCTTAATTGAGCAGGGGCACCTTGCGGGCGCTGCAGGATTTCAGTCCTTCACGGAGTAGTGTGTTACCAATTATTTTCTTGGTGACTATGGTCCCAGCTGCCTTGAGATCATTGACAAGATCCTCCCGTGGAGTTCTGGGCTGATTCCTCACCGTTCTCATGATCATTGCAACTCCACGAGGTGAGATCTTGCATGGAGCCCCAGGCCGAGGGATATTGACAGTTCTTTTGTGTTTCTTCCATTTGCGAATAATCGCACCAAATGTTGTCACCTTCTCACCAAGCTGCTTGGCGATGGTCTTGTAGCCCATTCCAGCCTTGTGTAGGTCTACAATCTTGTCCCTGACATCCTTGGAGAGCTCTTTGGTCTTGGCCATGGTGGAGAGTTTGGAATCTGATTGATTGCTTCTGTGGACAGGTGTCTTTTATACAGGTAACAAGCTGAGATTAGGAGCACTCCCTTTAAGAGTGTGCTCCTAATCCTAGTTCGTTACCTGTATAAAAGACACCTGGGAGCCAGAAATCTTTCTGATTGAGAGGGGGTCAAATACTTATGTCAGAAATGTTATAAATTGATTTGCATTTTAATGAGGGAAATGAGTTTTTCTGGATGTTTTTGTAGTTATTCTGTCTCTCACTGTTCAAATAAACCTACCATTAAAATTATAGACTGATCCTTTCTTTGTCAGTGGGCAAACGTACAAAATCAGCAGGGGATTAAATACTTTTTCCCCCCACTGTATATGGCGCTTTGGTGACAAAACAGATGGCACTGTGATAGACTGCATTCAATTTATTGAGTAGGGTATTGGAGGCTATTTTGTAAATGACATCGTTTGGCAGCATGAGTGAAGGATGCTATGTTGCGAAATAGGAAGCCAATTCTAGATTTCACTTTGGATTGGAGATGCTTATAGTGAGTCTGGAAGGAGAGTTTACAGTCTAACCAGACACCTAGGTATTTGTAGTTGTCCACATATTCTAAGTCAGAACCGTCCAGAGTAGTGATGCTGGACAGGCGGGCAGGTGCAGGCAGCGATCGGTTGAAGAGCATGCATTTAGTTTTACTTGTATTTAAAAGCAGTTGGAGGCCACAGAAGGAGCGTTGTATGGCATTGAAGCTCGTCTGGAGGGTTGTTAACAGTGTCCAAAGAAGGGCCAGAAGTATACAGAATAATACCAATATCAGAGGGGGTCTGATCTTTGTGCCTCTGTAAATTTCTCATTCATCATCATTAACGATTCATTCATGATTATTCATAATCATGGTAGCATCCACATTAATGTACAAGTGTTCAGAAACATCTTCTATTCTTACTGACAATACAAGTGAA
Source organism: Salmo trutta (assembly GCF_901001165.1). Classification (NCBI taxonomy): domain Eukaryota; kingdom Metazoa; phylum Chordata; class Actinopteri; order Salmoniformes; family Salmonidae; genus Salmo; species Salmo trutta. The sequence goes on along the minus strand of NW_021822911.1, from coordinate 396,658 downwards.
GTGACTCCAAAATGACAGGACATTATTCACCATTCAGTTTCTATTAGGAAAAACATAATCCAAAACACAACCAAGACAAACTGCAAATGCATTCAACAAGTTTGTAGAATCACAAGCTTGATGTAATCACTGCAGGCATGGAACATGGGACTAAATACTAAACTTATGGCTACTTTAATACAATATAAGTGAATTTGTCTGAATATGTACAACTTTTTCAAATGGGAGAACTAAATACATAAAGTGCTTTCCTTTCTTAACAGTAACACAGCTATGTATGAAAATACCCTCAAATTAAAGGTGACATTCTGTACTGTCAACTAATATGAAACATTCTATGTCAAATCCAAAATGCTGGAGCATAGCACCACATTTAAAACTGTAAGCTTCACTGTCCAAACACATATGGTGTGGACTATGTGTGTCTGGTAAACACATGTGGATCTGTTGAACAGTTATCACTTGTTGACCAACTACAGGAATACTGACCTCAGAGTCTCCAGTCTGCAGTGGGGTTTCCCCAGTCCAGCAGAGAGCAGCTTCACTCCTGAATCCTTCAGGTCATTGTTACTCAGGTCCAGCTCTCTCAGGTGTGAGGGGTTTGACCTCAGAGCTGAGACCAGAGAATCACAGCCTTCCTCTGTGACTCCACAGCCTGACAGCCTGCAAAGAGTCAAATCATTAAAATCACACTGCTATGCTTTGGTGGTGAAAATAGTGGCAGTATCATTTTTCAACATATTCAGATATCAGTGTCCTGAAACCTGCCATATCTATTCGTAAATTAATGTATCATCATTAAAAATGACAAATGATCAAAGTATTGCCTGCAGATAGAAACATGTAAAGGACAAATATTTGAGTAGACTGACCAGACCAGTTTAAAAAGCAGTATCAGTCAGAAGACAGACAGTGAGGTATCAGATTTAGATTGTATTGAGTATACAGTCCACACCATATCTATTTTGACAGTGAAGCAAACATTTTAAATGTGGCTCTAAACTCCAACATTTCAGATCAAATGTTTCATATGAGGTGACAGTATATAATGTCACCTTTTATTAGAGGATATTTTAATACATACAGTTGAAGTCAGAAGTTTACATACACCTTAGCCAAATGCATTTAAACTCAATTTTTACAATTCCTGACATTTAATCCTAGTAAAAATCCCTGTCTTAGGTCAGTTAGGATCACCACTTTATTTTAAGAATTTGAAATGTCAGAATAATAGTGGAGAGAATGATTTATTTCAGCTTTTATTTCTTTCATCCCATTCCCAGTGGGTCAGAAGTTTACATACACTCAATTAGTATTTGGTAGCATTGCCTTTAAATGGTTTAACTTGGGTTAAATGTTTCGGGTAGCCTTCCACAAGCTTCCCACAATAAGTTGGATGAATTTTGGCCCATTCCTCCTGACAGAGCTGGTGTAACTGAGTCAGGTTTGTAGGGCTCCTTGCTCACACACGCTTTTTCAATTCTGGCCACAAATGTTCTATAGGATTGAGGTCAGGCTTTTGTTATGGCCACTCCAATACCTTGACTTTGTTGTCCTTAATCCATTTTGCCACCACTTTGGAAGTATGCTTGGGGTCATTGTCCATTTGGAAGACCCATTTGTGACCAAGCTTTAACTTCCTGACTGATGTCTTGAGATGTTGCTTCAATATATCCACAATTTTCCTGCCTCATGATTCCATCTATTTTGTGAAGTGCACCAGTCCCTCCTGCAGCAAAGCACCCCCACAACATGATGCTGCCACCGCCGTGCTTCACAGTTGGGATGGTATGACGGCAGTGTGGTCCCATGGTGTTTAGACTTGCGTACTATTGATTGAACAGATGAACGTGTTACCTTCAGGCATTTGGAAATTGCTCCCAAGGATGAAGCAGACTTGTGGAGGTCTACAATTTTTTTTTTCTGAGATTTTGGCTGATTCCTTTTCATTTTCCCATGATGTCAAGCAAAGAGGCACTGAGTTTGAAGGTAGGCCTTGAAATACATCCAAATTATGTCAATTAGTCTATCAGATGCTTCTAAAGCCATGACATCATTTTCTGGAATTTTCCAAGCTGTTTAAAGGCACAGTCAACTTAGTGTATGTAAACTTCTGACCCACTGGAATAGTGATACAGTGAATTATAAGTGAAATAATCTGTCTGTAAACAATTGTTTCAAAAATTACTTGTGTCATGCACAAAGTAGATGTCCTAACCGACTTGCCAAAACTATAGTTTGTTAACAAGACATTTGTGGAGTGGTTGAAAAACACGTTTTAATGACTCCAACCTAAGTGTATGTACACTTCCGACTTCAACTGTATGTGTTTCACAATTAAAAACGACATTCTGATGATGCCATGATTAAGAAAAATCATGAATGAATCATAATGAGTGAGAAAGTTACAGAGGCTACAACAAAACATGCTAACCTCTCACCATTACCAATAACAGAGGCTACAACAAAACATGCTAACCTCTCACCATTACCAATAACAGAGGCTACAACAAAACATGCTAACCTCTCACCATTACCAATAACAGAGACTACAACAAAACATGCTAACCTCTCACCATTACCAATAACAGAGACTACAACAAAACATGCTAACCTCTCATCATTACCAATAACAGAGGATACAACAAAACATGCTAACCTCTCACCATTACCAATAACAGAGACTACAACAACAAAACATGCTAACCTCTCACCATTACCAATTTATTTCACCTTTGTTTTAAAAGAAATACAAAAATAATAATCCCCAATGAGTCGTGCACAACCCGTGTCCAAATTAAGCACTTCACATTGTGGTTACTCACGACTTGGTAGATATTCCCTCAGCGAAGTATGGCAATTCCATGCAGGTTTCCTCACCAAGTCCAAGGCAGCACAGCTCCCCATGCAGACAGTCCTCCTTAGTAACCGATATCCCCATGGCAACACAGCTACCCATGCAGACAGTCCTCCTTAGTAACCGATATCGCCATGGCAACACAGCTACCCATGCAGACAGTACTCCTTAGCCGTAACCGATATCCCCATGGCAACACGAACTCGTTAAGCTTCCCAATCAATTATCTCTCGGTGTCACACGATGCTAGGCTAACCTCTAGGCTGGCTAATACCTCCACGACGAGACGGTAGCTTCAGTCTTTACTAAGTTTTAACTAAATTATAACAACTCTTTTATTAAATAAAACATGTATTTCCCTTCATGTCTTAGTAGCTATGGGTTTTGTTGTAGTTCTGTCGTCTTCTTTTATAATTTTTCTTCACCAACCGTCCTGAGGTAAAACGTCCATCCTTTCACCAACGTCTTTTTCCCTCCCGTTAACCAGGTCAACTCCCATTGGCCACAACTTAACAAGCGACCTTATTGGTCAAAACTTAAACTTCAAAGTAAAACAAACTATTCACTTATACATTAAATAAATATTTCTTCAAAAAGCATAATGCATTAACAACATTACAGCTTAGGAGCAATTCAATCATCTTTTAAATATAATACCAATTAATTATAACAAATAAACTCAATACTTGGTTCAAACAAGGGTATTACACAAACATACAGTAGAAAAATAAGTCTATATACAATGTGAGCAAATGAGGTGAAATAAGGGAGGTAAAGGCAAAAAAAGGCCATGGTGGCAAAGTAAATACAATATAGCAAGTAAAACACTGGAATGGTAGATATGCAGTGGAAGAAAGTGCAAAGTAGAAATAATGGGGTGCAAAGGAGCTAAATAAATAAATACAGTAGGGGAAGAAGTAGTTGGGCTAAATTATAGATGGGCTATGTACAGGTGCAGTAATCTGTGAGCTGCTCTGACAGCTGGTGCTTAAAGCTATTGAGGGAGATAAGTTTTTCCAGTTTTAGAGATTTTTGTATTTGGTTCCAGTCATTGGCAGCAGAGAACTGGAAGAAGAGGCGGCCGAAGGAGGAATTGGCTTTGGGGGTGACCAGAGAGATATACCTGCTGGAGTGCGTGCTACAGGTGGGTGCTGCTATGGTGACCAGCGAGATGAGATAAGGGGGGACTTTACCTAGCAGGGTCTTGTAGATGACCTGGAGCCAGTGGGTTTGGCGACGAGTATGAAGCGAGGGCCAGACAACGAGAGCGTACAGGTTGCAGTGGTGGGTAGTACAGTGGGGGAAAAAAGTATTTGATCCCCTGCTGATTTTGTATGTTTGCCCACTTACAAAGAAATGATCAGTCTATAATTTTAATGGTAGGTTTATTTGAACAGTGAGAGACAGAATAACAGCAAAAAAATCCTGAAAAACGCATGTCAAAAATGTTATACAATTATTTGCATTTTAATGAGGGAAATAAGTATTTGACCCCTCTGCAAAACATGACTTAGTACTTGGTGGCAAAACCCTTGTTGGCAATCATAGAGGTTAGACGTTTCTTGTAGTTGGCCACCAGGTTTGCACACATCTCAGGAGGGATTTTGTCCCACTCCTCTTTGCAGATCTTCTCCAAGTCATTAAGGTTTCAAGGCTGACGTTTGGCAACTCGAACCTTCAGCTCCCTCCACAGATTTTCTATGGGATTAAGGTCTGGAGACTGGCTAGGCCACTCCAGGACCTTAATGTGCTTCTTCTTGAGCCACTCCTTTGTTGCCTTGGCCGTGTGTTTTGGGTCATTGTCATGCTGGAATACCCATCCACAACCCATTTTCAATGCCCTGGCTGAGGGAAGGAGGTTCTCACCCAAGATTTGACGATACATGGCCCCGTCCATCGTCCCTGTGATGCAGTGAAGTTGTCCTGTCCCCTTAGCAGAAAAACACCCCCAAAGCATAATGTTTCCACCTCCATGTTTGACGGTGGGGATGGTGTTCTTGGGGTCATAGGCAGCATTCCTCCTCCTCCAAACACGGCGAGTTGATGCCAAAGAGCTCCATTTTGGTCTCATCTGAACACAACACTTTCACCAGTTGTCCTCTGAGTCATTCAGATGTTCATTGGCAAACTTCAGACGGGCATGTATATGTATTCTTGAGCAGGGGGACCTTGCGGGCGCTGCAGGATTTCAGTCCTTCACGGCGTTGTGTGTTACCAATTGTTTTCTTGGTGACGATGGTCCCAGCTGCCTTAAGATCATTGACAAGATCCTCCCGTGTAGTTCTGGGCTGATTCCTCACCGTTCAAATGATCATTGCAACTCCACGAGGTGAGATCTTGCATGGAGCCCCAGGCCGAGGGATATTGACAGTTCTTTTGTAATTCTTCCATTTGCAAATAATCGCACCAAATGTTGTCACCTTCTCACCAAGCTGCTTGGCGATGGTCGTGTAGCCCATTCCAGCCTTGTGTAGGTCTACAATCTTGTCCCTGACATCCTTGGAGAGCTCTTTGGTCTTGGCCATGGTGGAGAGTTTGGAATCTGATTGATTGATTGCTTCTGTGGACAGGTGTCTTTTTTACAGGTAACAAGTTGCGGTTAGGAGCACTCCCTTTAAGAGTGTGCTCCTAATCTCAGCTCGTTACCTGTATAAAAGACACTTGAGAGCCAGAAATCTTTCTGATTGAGAGGGGGTCAAATACTTATTTCCCTCATTAAAATGCAAATCAATTTATAACATTTATGACATGAGTTTTTCTGGATGTTTTTGTTGTTATTCTGTCTCTCACTGTTCAAATAAACCTACCATTCAAATTATAGACTGATCCTTTCTTTGTCAGTGGGCAAATGTATAAAATCAGCAGGGGATCAAATACTTTTTTCCCCCACTGTATATGGGGCTTTGGTGACAAAACGGATGGCACTGTGATAGACTGCATCCAATTTATTGAGTAGGGTATTGGAGGCTATTTAGTAAATGACATCGCCGAAGTCGAGGATCGGTAGGATAGTCAGTTTTATAAGGGTATGTTTGGCAGCATGAGTGAAGGATGCTTTGTTGCGAAATAGGAAGCCGATTCTAGATTTAACTTTGGATTGGAGATGCTTATAGTGAGTCTGGAAGGAGAGTTTACAGTCTAACCAGACACCTAGGTATTTGTAGTTGTCCACATATTCTAAGTCAGAACCGCCCAGAGTAGTGATGCTGGACGGGTGGGCAGGTGCAGGCAGCGATCGGTTGAAGAGCATGCATTTAGTTTTACTTGTATTTAAGAGCAGTTGGAGGCCACGGAAGGAGAGCTGTATGGCATTGAAGCTCATCTGGAGGTTAGTTAATACAGTGTCCAAAGAAGGGCCAGAAGTATACACAATAATACCAATAACAGAGGGGGTCTGATCTTTGTGCCTCTGTAAATTTCTCATTCATCATCATTAACGATTCATTCATGATTATTCATAATCATGGTAGCATCCACATTAATGTACAAGTGTTCAGAAACATCTTCTATTCTTACTGACAATACAAGTGAAGTGACTCCAAAATGACAGGGCATTATTCACCATTTAGTTTCTATTAGGAAAAACATAATCCAAAACACAACCAAGACAAACTGCAAATGCATTCAACAAGTTTGTAGAATCACAAGCTTGATGTAATCACTGCAGGCATGGAACATGGTACTAAATACTAAACTTATGGCTACTTTAATACAATATAAGTGAATTTGTCTGAATATGTACAACTTTTTCAAATGGGAGAACTAAATACATAAAGTGCTTTCCTTTCTTAACAGTAACACAGCTATGTATGAAAATACCCTCAAATTAAAGGTGACATTCTGTACTGTCACCTAATATGAAACATTCTATCTCAAATCCAAAATGCTGGAGCATAGCACCACATTTAAAACTGTAAGCTTCACTGTCCAAACACATATGGTGTGGACTATGTGTGTCTGGTAAACACATGTGGATCTGGTGAACAGTTATCACTTGTTGACCAACTACAGGAATACTGACCTCAGAGTCTCCAGTTTACAGTGGCGATTCCCCAGTCCAGCAGAGAGCAGCTTCACTCCTGAATCCTTCAGGTCATTGTTACTCAGGTCCAGCTCTCTCAGGTGTGAGGGGTTTGACCTCAGAGCTGAGACCAGAGAATCACAGCCTTCCTCTGTGACTCCACAGCCTGACAACCTGCAAACAGTCAAATCATATTAAAATCACACTGCTATGCTTTGGTGGTGAAAATAGTGGCAGTATCATTTTTCAACATATTCAGATATCAGTGTCCTGAAACCTTCCATATCTATTCGTAAATGAATGTATCATCATTAAAAATGACAAATTATCAAAGTTTTGCCTGCAGATAGAAACATGTAAAGGACAAATATTTGAGTAGACTGACCAGACCAGTTTAAAAGCAGTATCAGTCAGAAGACAGACAGTGAGGTATCAGATTTAGATTGTATTGAGTATACAGTCCACACCATATCTATTTTGACAGTGAAGATAACATTTTAAATGTGGCTCTAAACTCCAACATTTTGGATTTCAGATCAAATGTTTCATATGAGGTGACAGTATATAATGTCACCTTTTATTTGAGGGTATTTTAATACATACAGTTGAAGTCAGAAGTTTACATACACCTTAGCCAAATGCATTTAAACTCAATTTTTTCAATTCCTGACATTTAATCCTAGTAAAAATTCCCTGGTTTAGGTCAGTTAGGATTACCACTTTATTTTAAGAATGTGAAATGTCAGAATAATAGTAGAGAGAATGATTTATTTCAGCTTTTATTTCTTTCATCCCATTCCCAGTGGGTCAGAAGTTTACATACACTCAATTAGTATTTGGTAGCATTGCCTTTAAATGGTTTAAATTGGGTTAAATGTTTCGGGTAGCCTTCCACAAGCTTCCCACAATAAGTTGGATGAATTTTGGCCCATTCCTCCTGACAGAGCTGGTGTAACTGAGTCAGGTTTGTAGGGCTCCTTGCTCACACACGCTTTTTCAATTCTGGCCACAAATGTTCTATAGGATTGAGGTCAGGCTTTTGTTATGGCCACTCCAATACCTTGACTTTGTTGTCCTTAATCCATTTTGCCACCACTTTGGAAGTATGCTTGGGGTCATTGTCCATTTGGAAGACCCATTTGTGACCAAGCCTTAACTTCCTGACTGATGTCATGAGATGTTGCTTCAATATATCCACAATTTTCCTGCCTCATGATTCCATCTATTTTGTGAAGTGCACCAGTCCCTCCTGCAGCAAAGCACCCCCACAACATGATGCTGCCACCGCCGTGCTTCACAGTTGGGATGGTATGACGGCAGTGTGGTCCCATGGTGTTTAGACTTGCGTACTATTGTTTGAACAGATGAATGTGTTACCTTCAGGCATTTGGAAATTGCTCCCAAGGATGAAGCAGACTTGTGGAGGTCTACAATTTTTTTTTCTGAGATTTTGGCTGATTCCTTTTCATTTTCCCATGATGTCAAGCAAAGAGGCACTGAGTTTGAAGGTAGGCCTTGAAATACATCCAAATTATGTCAATTAGTCTATCCTATGCTTCTAAAGCCATGACATCATTTTCTGGAATTTTCCAAGCTGTTTAAAGGCACAGTCAACTTAGTGCATTTAAACTTCTGACCCACTGGAATTGTGATACAGTGAATTATAAGTGAAATAATCTGTCTGTAAACAATTGTTTCAAAAATTACTTGTGTCATGCACAAAGTAGATGTCATAACCGACTTGCCAAAACTATATAGTTTGTTACCAAGAAATTTGTGGAGAGGTTCAAAAACACGTTTTAATGACTCCAACCTAAGTGTCTGTACACTTCCGACTTCAACTGTATGTGTTTCACAATTAAAAACGAAAATCTGATGATGCCATGATTAATAAGAATCATGAATGAATCATAATGAGTGAGAAAGTTACAGAGGCCACAACAAAACATGCTAACCTCTCACCTTTACCAATAACAGAGCCTACAACAAAACATGCTAATCTCTCACCATTACCAATAACAGAGGCTACAAAACATGCTAACCTCTCACCATTACCAATAACAGAGGCTACAACAAAACATGCTAACCTCTCACCATTACCAATAACAGAGGCTACAACAAAACATGCTAACCTCTCACCATTACCAATAACAGAGACTACAACAAAACATGCTAACCTCTCACCATTACCAATAACAGAGGATACAACAAAACATACTAACCTCTCACCATCACCAATAACAGAGACTACAACAAAACATACTAACCTCTCACCATTACCAATAACAGAGGCTACAACAAAACATGCTAACCTCTTACCATTACCAATAACAGAGGCTACAACAAAACATGCTAACCTCTCACCATTACCAATAACAGAGACTACAACAAAACATGCTAACCTCTCACCATTACCAATAAGAGACTACAACAAAACATGCTAACCTCTCACCATTACCAATAACAGAGGATACAACAAAACATGCTAATCTCTCACCATTACCAATAACAGAGGATACAACAAAACATGCTAACCTCTCACCATTACCAATAACAGAGGCTACAACAAAACATGCTAACCTCTCACCATTACCAATAAGAGGCTACAACAAAACATGCTAACCTCTCACCATTACCAATAAGAGACTACAACAAAACATGCTAAACTCTCACCATTACCAATAAGAGACTACAACAAAACATGCTAACCTCTCACCATTACCAATAACAGAGGATACAACAAAACATGCTAACCTCTCACCATTACCAATAACAGAGGATACAACAAAACATGCTAACCTCTCACCATTACCAATAACAAGAGGCTACAACAAAACATGCTAACCTCTCACCATTACCAATAAGAGGATACAACAAAACATGCTAACCTCTCACCATTACCAATAACAGAGGCTACAACAAAACATGCTAACCTCTCACCATTATCAATAACAGAGGCTACAACAAAACATGCTAACCTCTCACCATTACCAATAACAGAGCCTACAACAAAACATGCTAACCTCTCACCATTACCAATAACAGAGGCTACAACAAAACATGCTAACCTCTCACCATTACCAATAACAGAGGATACAACAAAACATACTAACCTCTCACCATCACCAATAACAGAGACTACAACAAAACATGCTAACCTCTCACCATTACCAATAACAGAGGCTACAAGAAAACATGCTAATCTCTCACCATTACCAATAACAGAGACTACAACAAAACATTCTAACCTCTCACCATTACCAATAAGAGACTACAACAAAACATGCTAACCTCTCACCATCACCAATAACAGAGACTACAACAAAACATGCTAACCTCTCACCATTACCAATAACAGAGGCTACAAGAAAACATGCTAATCTCTCACCATTACCAATAACAGAGACTACAACAAAACATGCTAACCTCTCACCATTACCAATAAGAGACTACAACAAAACATGCTAACCTCTCACCATTACCAATAAGAGGCTACAACAAAACATGCTAACCTCTCACCATTACCAATAAGAGACTACAACAAAACATGCTAACCTCTCACCATTACCAATAAGAGGCTACAACAAAACATGCTAACCTCTCACCATTACCAATAAGAGACTACAACAAAACATGCTAACCTCTCACCATTACCAATAACAAGAGGCTACAACAAAACATGCTACCCTCTCACCATTACCAATAACAGAGGCTACAACAAAACATGCTAACCTCTCACCATTACCAATAAGAGGCTACAACAAAACATGCTAACCTCTCACCATTACCAATAAGAGACTACAACAAAACATGCTAACCTCTCACCATTACCAATAACAGAGGCTACAACAAAACATGCTAACCTCTCACCATTACCAATAAGAGGATACATCAAAACATGCTAACCTCTCACCATTACCAATAACAGAGGCTACAACAAAACATGCTAACCTCTCACCATTATCAATAACAGAGGCTACAACAAAACATGCTAACCTCTCACCATTACCAATAACAGAGCCTACAACAAAACATGCTAACCTCTTACCATTACCAATAACAGAGGCTACAACAAAACATGCTAACCTCTCACCATCACCAATAACAGAGACTACAACAAAACATGCTAACCTCTCACCATTACCAATAACAGGGGCTACAACAAAACATGCTAACCTCTCACCATTACCAATAACAGAGGATACAACAAAACATACTAACCTCTCACCATCACCAATAACAGAGACTACAACAAAACATGCTAACCTCTCACCATTACCAATAACAGAGGCTACAAGAAAACATGCTAATCTCTCACCATTACCAATAACAGAGACTACAACAAAACATGCTAACCTCTCACCATTACCAATAAGAGACTACAACAAAACATGCTAACCTCTCACCATTACCAATAAGAGGCTACAACAAAACATGCTAACCTCTCACCATTACCAATAAGAGACTACAACAAAACATGCTAACCTCTCACCATTACCAATAACAGAGGCTACAAGAAAACATGCTAATCTCTCACCATTACCAATAACAGAGACTACAACAAAACATGCTAACCTCTCACCATTACCAATAAGAGACTACAACAAAACATGCTAACCTCTCACCATTACCAATAACAGAGGATACAACAAAACATGCTAACCTCTCACCATTACCAATAACAGAGGATACAACAAAACATGCTAACCTCTCACCATTACCAATAACAAGAGGCTACAACAAAACATGCTACCCTCTCACCATTACCAATAACAGAGGATACAACAAAACATGCTAACCTCTCACCATTACCAATAACAGAGGCTACAACAAAACATGCTAACCTCTCACCATTATCAATAACAGAGGCTACAACAAAACATGCTAACCTCTCACCATTACCAATAACAGAGCCTACAACAAAACATGCTAATCTCTCACCATTACCAATAACAGAGGCTACAACAAAACATGCTAACCTCTCACCATTACCAATAACAGAGGCTACAACAAAACATGCTAACCTCTCACCATTACCAATAACAGAGGCTACAACAAAACATGCTAACCTCTCACCATTACCAATAACAGAGACTACAACAAAACATGCTAACCTCTCACCATTACCAATAACAGAGCCTACAACAAAACATGCTAATCTCTCACCATTACCAATAACAGAGGCTACAACAAAACATGCTAACCTCTCACCATTACCAATAACAGAGGCTACAACAAAACATGCTAACCTCTCACCATTACCAATAACAGAGGCTACAACAAAACATGCTAACCTCTCACCATTACCAATAACAGAGGCTACAACAAAACATGCTAACCTCTCACCATTACCAATAACAGAGGCTACAACAAAACATGCTAACCTCTCACCATTACCAATAACAGAGGATACAACAAAACATGCTAACCTCTCACCATTACCAAAAACAGAGGCTACAACAAAACATGCTAACCTCTCACCATTACCAATAACAGAGGATACAACAAAACATGCTAACCTCTCACCATTACCAATAACAGAGGCTACAACAAAACATGCTAACCTCTCACCATTACCAATAACAGAGGCTACAACAAAACATGCTAACCTCTCACCATTACCAATAACAGAGGCTACAACAAAACATGCTAACCTCTCACCATTACCAATAACAGAGGTGGTTTGATCTTTGTGCCTCCGTTTCTCATTTATCATCATTCACGATTCATTCATGGTTATTCATAATCATGGTAGCATCCACATGAATGTAGAAGTCACTGACAATACAAGTGAAGTGACTCCAAAATGACAGGACATTATTTACTATTCAGTATCTATTAGGAAAAACATCAAACTGCAAATGAATTCAACAAGTTAGTAGAATCACAAGCTTGATGTAATCACTGCAGGTGTCAGGAACCCCGCTTCCTGAGTCTGTTTCTGCCTGACTGTTTTTTGTTTGGTGTCTAAGGGTGTGTTCAGAAACCTGTCTGGTTGCCAGGCGACGAAGTTAGGCGGGAGTCCTAGTGATTACCCGCACCTGCATCTCATCAACCTTCTGCACACCTGGTCCTGATCATCACCTCTTCATAAGCCCTGAGCTGACATCCCTGCTGGATCGTTAGCAACGAACAGTATGTTGTGTCAGCCACATGTTTCCTGAGCTAGTCTTGTTGTTTTGTTCTTGTTACTGGTTACTCACCCCTGTTTACTCTGTCTACAGATGTTAATTCATTCAACTCCCTTGCCTGGCCGTCGGTGGATACAGTGACATCATTGAATCCACCCATCTACTCTCATCAACTCACCTCCGCTCTGTCTCCTGGATCACTCAAAGTACACATCAAGACCACCAATAAATACTCACCTTCATTTTACTCACCTTGTCCTGGTCTGCTTCTGGGTTCTGTCTTAGAGAAACGTGACAGCAGGCATGGAATATGGGACAACATGCTAAACTTATGACTACTTTAATACACTATAAGTAATATGTCCGAATAATTTAGACTTCTTCAAATGGGAGAACTACATGCATAAAGAACTTTCATATCTGATAATACTGACCTCAGAGTCTCCAGTTTACAGTGGGGATCCTCCAGTACAGCAGAGAGCAGCTCCACGCCTGAATCCTTCAGGTCATTGTTACTCAGGTCCAGCTCTCTCAGGTGTGAGGGGTTTGACGTCAGAGCTGAGACCAGAGAAGCACAGCCTTCCTCTGTGACTAGACAGCCTGACAGCCTGCAAGGAGTCAAATCATATTAAAATCACACTGCTATTCTTTGGAGACAAAGAGATCATGACTTCAAACACATTGTTAATTTAGTGTAGAAGGACAATGGCAGATGCATTTGGTTAATTATCCCAAACAACATATAGATTCTTCTTCTGTCTCCTAGAATTGTATGGTCATATTGTTATACTAATGTGAAAATCAATGCATTTATTCAATGTTTTCAATATAATATTATACACATATTATAATACATATTTTTCTTTAACCTGAATATTTCTTCCTGATGATTAGTTCTTATATGTCATTTTATGTACTCACAGAACAGCTCTGGAGGCTTTGACCACTGGCAGCAGCCTCAGAAGACCTTCCTCTGATCTGGAGTATTTCTTCAGGTCAAACACATCCAGCTCCTTTTCTGAAGTCAGCAACACAAAGACCAGAGCTGACCAATGTGCAGGTGACAGGCTGGGTTCTGAGAGACTTCCTGATCTCAGGAAGCTTTGGATCTCCTCCACTAGAGAATGGTCATTCAGTTCATTCAGACAGTGGAACAGATTGATGCTCCTCTCTGGAGAGGGATTCTTCCTGATCTTCTCCTTGATGTACTTGACTGTTTCTTCATGGGTCTTTGAGCTACTTCTTGTCTTTGTCAGTAGACCTCGGAAGTGCTTCTGATTGGACTTCAGTGAGAGACCCAGAAGGAAGCGGAGGAAAAGGTCCAGGTTTCCCGTCTCACTGTGTAAGGCTTTATCCACAGCACTCTTGTAGAAAGAAACTTCAGACTTGTATCTGAACAGCGCAGAAAGGTTCCTGGACGTTGATTGCGGTTCGGCCATTAGATTCTCATTGTTGTTGATGAATGAGAGGAACACATATACAGCAGCCAGAAACTCCTGAATGCTCAGATGAACAAAGCAGTACACCTTGTCCTGGTACAGCGAAAATTCCTCTTTAAAGAGCTGTGTGCACAATCCTGAGTATACCGAGGCTTCATTGACATCAATGCCAGCCTCTTTCAGGTCTTCTTCATAGAAAATCAGATTGCCATTCACAAGCTGTTGAAAAGCCAGTTTTCCCAGTGACAGAATGCTCTCTTTATTCCAGTGTGGACCTGTCTCTTCTTTCCCAAGATACTTTTCATTCTTCTGTTTGGTATAAAACTCCACAAGGTGTGTGTACATCTCAGTCAGAGTCTTGGGCATCTCTTCTCTCTTATGTTTCAGCAGGTTTTCAAGGACTGTTGCAGAAATCCAACAGAAGACTGGAATGTGGCACATGATGTGGAGGCTCCTTGATGTCTTTATGTGTGAGATGATTCTGCTGGCCAGGTCCTCATCACTGAATCTCTTCCTGAAGTACTCCTCCTTCTGTGGGTCATTGAACCCTCGTACCTCTGTCACCTGGTCAACACACCCTGAAGGGATCTTATTGGCTGCTGCAGGTCGGGTAGTTATCCAGAGGAGAGCAGAGGGAAGCAGATTTCCCTTGATGAGATTTGTCAGCAGAACATCCACTGAGGTTGACTCTGTGACGTCACAACAGATCTTGTTATTCTGGAAGTCTAGGGGCAGTCGGCACTCATCCAGACCATCAAATATGAACACAACTTTGTACTTGTTGTAGATGGAGATTCCTGATTGTTTGGTTTCCATTGAGAAGTGATAGAGAAGTTCATTAAAAGTGTGTTTGTCCTCTTTCATCAAATTCAGCTCCCGGAAAGGGAATGAAAATACAAATTGGACATCCTGATTTGCTTTTCCTTCAGCCCAGTCCAGAATGAACTTCTGCACAGAGACTGTTTTTCCAATGCCAGCGACTCCCTTTGTCAGCACAGTTCTGATACGTTTGTCTTGTCCAGTTAAGGGTTTGAAGATGTCGTTACATTTGATTGCAGTCTCTGGTCTTGCTTGTTTCCTGGTTGTTGTCTCAATCTGTCTCAGCTCATGTTCATTATTGACCTCTCCTGTTCCACCCTCTGTGATGTAGAGCTCTGTGTAGATCTTATTGAGAAGTGTTGGGTTTCCTTGTTTAGCGATACCCTCAAATACACATTGAAACTTCTTCTTTAGATTACATTTGAGTTCACGTTGGCAAATCACAGCAAGCTCATCTGAATGAAGAAATAACACAGAGGATATTAATATTACGTCTGTTTTAATGCCTACAGTATTATAGGACTGTTATAACATTTTAAATTATAATCATTTATTCTCTTATCTGACTGTATAAATGTATAAATGTTTTCATAATGCATTACAGACTGGTGTGACTGATTATATTATTATTGGTATTATTGATGGTATTATTAATGTTGTCTCTCTGTCTCTCTAAATTAATCACCACAACACATCCCTGCTGCTACTTGATGAGGTCACTAAGTGTTGTGTTAAGGCTACAATATCTTGAGTTACACAGCTATTTTAGCTGTACTTTAGCTACAGCTTTTAAATGTTTTAAAACAGCATTCAACATGAGGCAGACAGATCTTACAGTTCTCCAGTGTGTCAGCGAGCTCCTTCTGGTTCATTTTCCTCAGGATGTGCAGTGTGATCTTCAGAGCCCCCTCTCTGGCACTGCTCTCCTGCTTCTCATCTTCAGCATCCACCACTTCCTCATCCTGCTTCTGACTCTCAAAGCCTTCTGGGAGTTCAGGACTAAGAATCCTCTTGAACATCTTCAGCTCGTTCTTCACAAATGTCATCATTTTCTCTTCAAGCAACTGAAATAAATCAAGTAAATAAGTTAAGCAAGAGAATAAATGCTTTCTCATTAACACATTAATGAATGATTGACAGATCAACTTTACTTGAGGTAATCTAAAACAAATGTACATAACAGGATCACATACACTGAATATAGAGTCCAGGTCTGTTTGATGACTCTGGGAAGACTGACCACTGAGAATCTCTGACTCTGATCTCTCCTGTTGGTTTCTGTGGACAAAACATGAGATTACATCTCCTCATCCAGGGGGCGCGCGTACGCACGCGCGCACACACACACACACACACACACACACACACACACACACACACACACACACACACACACACACACACACACACACACACACACACACACACACACACACACACACACACACACACACACACACACACTGTTTTAGGACTATGAAAATGGACTAAAGGATTAGCCTATGGATTATGAAAACAACAAAAAGAAATGTGAAAATGGGAGAGGAGAAATGACTAGAGACAGTGTTGTTTAACTCACTGACCATGACCCATGAGTTCTTCTTACCTTTGTTCAGTAGAAAAGTCTCCCTCTCTAAACCGTATAGGAAGTTCCATAGACCAGTCACTCTTCATGGACACACAGCTGGGAACAGGGGAGGCTGGTCTCTCCTGCTTGATTGGTCTTCAACACAACAGAGACAAACATTACATCTCTCATCTACTCTGATCTCAGATGGGAAACATAAGAAGAGTTTCATTCCAAAATGCAACATATCACTTTACAGAAATGAGCTTTTATTGTTTAAAGAAATTATGTATTAATTATTACATCTCTCATAGACAAGGATTTGTTTAAAATCTATCACTTGATGATTTCATTTCAGAGAGACAAAAATCATGTTTTTTATGCAAAATGCTATATATCTGCCTCACTCTCAAATGTGACCGACCGGCTCAATTTGGTAATTAACTAAATAACTACATATATAGTGATTTTGGTTTATGTCAGTTTAATTGTTTGTTATGGTATAAGTTGTTATTTTATGATTGTAAGTGATAAAATTAACTAGTAATTCTCAGTAATTACTACTTTAGTAAGGAATAACACATTTTTCAGCACTACTGCAGTTGTTACATAATTCCAATAGATGGCAGCATAAGACCACAATGACATTTCAGAATATAAGTTTAGTTTTCTCCCTGGATACACCACCACTCCCCGCGCTTCCTGCAGAACCCCTGCAGTACCTCCACAGACCCCGGATTGAGAACCCCTGATTTAGCAGATGCTCTTATCCAGAGAGATTTACAGTAACTGCATTCACCTTAAGATAGCTATTTATTTAGGAAATAAACTTAATTCATTATTCATAAAATTGTCATCTTACCTCTTAGCTTTGGTGTCATGTCCCCCAGAGAGATGCATTTTGGAGGCAGGGCCCCCCTCCTCTCTCTCCCCAGAGAGACTCATTTTAGAGGCAGGGCCCCCCTCCTCTCTCTCCCCAGAGAGACTCATTTTAGAGGCAGGGCCCCCCTCCTCTCTCTCCCCAGAGAGACTCATTTTAGAGCACTGACCCCTAAACAGAGATCCAGCATGTTGGTTGTGGTCAACACAGTGACAACTAAACAGAGATCCAGCATGTTGGTTGTGGTTAACACAGTGACAACTAAACAGAGATCCAGCATGTTGGTTGTGGTTAACACAGTAACAACTAAACAGAGATCCAGCATGTTGGTTGTGGTTAACACAGTGACAACTAAACAGAGATCCAGCATATTGGTTGTGGTTAACACAGTGACAACTAAACAGAGATCCAGCATGTTGGTTGTGGTTAACACAGTGACAACTAAACAGAGATCCAGCATGTTGGTTGTGGTTAACACAGTGACCCCTAAACAGAGATCCAGCATGTTGGTTGTGGTTAACACAGTGACAACTAAACAGAGATCCAGCATGTTGGTTGTGGTTAACACAGTGACAACTAAACAGAGATCCAGCATGTTGGTTGTGGTTAACAAAGTGACAACTAAACAGAGATCCAGCATGTTGGTTGTGGTTAACACAGTGACAACTAAACAGAGATCCAGCATGTTGGTTGTGGTTAACACAGTGACAACTAAACAGAGATCCAGCATGTTGGTTGTGGTTAACACAGTGACAACTAAACATAGATCCAGCATGTTGGTTGTGGTTAACACAGTGACAACTAATTCTTGATTGTCAATTGTTCTCATGTATTAATTATCTCTTTGAGAAATAAAACATTTACTAACAGACATAGAAACAGTCAGGTGATTTAATGCATCACATGAACATGTTGTTGTGACATTTCATCTCCATGGTAACTGTCAATAATAATAATAAGTCACGGTTTGTTAAGGTAGTTATAGACAGAACAACAACAACAATAATAATAATAACAATAATAATAATAATAATAATAATAATAATAATAACAATAATAATAATAATAATAATAAGTCCCTGCTTGTTAAGGTAGTTATAGACAGAACAACAACAATAATAATAATAACAATAATAATAATAATAATAAATAATAATAATAATAATAATAATAATAATAATAAGTCACTGTTTGTTAAGGTAGTTATAGACAGTGCAGCAACACAAGGCCATGTCTCACACGTATTTGTATTCACTAACAGTAGGATATTTATTGTCTTTCAATCTGTTCTTTTCTAAACGTATCTGAGAATATAGACAGAAGGGCTAAAACGGACATGATTGATCTGAGGGGGAAATCATTATATTATGTAAAGTAGGCTAGGTTATAATGTATAATAGCAGTTTGTTAGTGATATGCAGATCAAGGTCTATACCTCGGCTATAACCTACATATCATAGATGACCAGTCTAAACCTGTTCAGATCAACATAATGTTATAGTCCTACCAGTAGCAGGACAGAGAATGTACTGTATATAACCTACATATCATAGATGACCAGCCTAAACCTGTTCAGATCAACATAATGTTATAGTCCTACCAGTAGCAGGACAGAGAATGTACTGTATATAACCTACATATCATAGATGACCAGTCTAAACCTGTTCAGATCAACATAATGTTATAGTCCTACCAGTAGCAGGACAGAGAATGTAGTCGAGGCCTGATATGTTTTACTACATTTTCATTTTCAACAGAGACCATCAGGTTACACTCCAACCACAGCTGTAACTAACCTGATTTATCTTATAAACCAACTAATTATCTTAATCAGGTGACTAGTTTTGAATAGGAATGAAAACCTACAGGATGGTATCTCTCCAGGAACAGGATCGGAGAGCCCTGTTTTAGAAGATGCATAAAATCCATCCTCCAATTTGTTCTGACTATTCAGCTTCAGCTAACCGTGCTAAAATCTTATTAGAAATCAGTATTTTTTTGTAACAGTAACGTTACCATTTACCTGGTAATTAAATATAATTTATTTAGAATTGATCAGAATAATGTTTATTGTATTCTCAAATTGAAAGTGCTCCCTCGCGCTCCTCAGCACTACACCCGTGGTGATAAGAGATCATAGATCAAACCTACTCTTGACTATTAAATGTCTGACTACGACCTAACTTATAGTAGTGTGTAAGTAGCTTCTAGACTTACCAGTCTGCTCGTCTTTCCTTCAAATCAATACTTTTACCCGACTTCTAATGTTGCTGAGAAATTGCGCCACAGTTTCAACATCCCTTTTGTACATCAGCCCACAAACTTCCTTTCAACTTCATGAGGAAATGACATAACAGAATTCCTAAACCCAGAGACCAACATCCCGAGTCTACCGGGACCGCTGGGGAAGCAGACTGTAGGAAGTAGACCGATGCTGTGATTTGGGGTTAGAGAAGTCAGAAGTGAAACATTCCTCCTTAGTTGTACATTTTCTCTAAATCTAAAGGCAAAACCCAGATTCCAGCCAATGTCTTAAGTATTTGAACATGTTATTACTCCAACTTCGTGAAAGAGACAAACTGACACGTTATTATTTTAGTCAAAAACGACTTTAAATCGAAGGAATGTCTTTGGTTTGACGCTCTGCACATGCGCAGTTCGGCGTGAAGCGACCGTTAGACCCGACGGTGTGTTTCTACCATCAGTTTAGCAAACCAACGTCTCCATGACATGTGCGTATGTGTCTAGTTAGTATAAATGTATGTGTCTATGGTTTGACGGCCTGCACATGCGCAGTTCTACATACTTTTGTATATCTAGTGTGTGTGTATATATATATATATATATATATATATATATATACACTAGATATACAAAAGTATGTAGACACCCCTTCAAATTTGTGGATTCGACTATTTCAGACACCTGTTGCTGACAAGTGTATAAAATCGAGCACACAGCCATGCAATCTCCATAGACAAACATTAGCAGTAGAATGGCCTTACTGAAAAGCTCAGTGACTTTCAACGTGGCACCGTCATAGGATGCCACCTTTCCACAAAGTCAGTTCATCACATTTCTGCCCTGCTAGAGATTCCCTGGTCAACTGTAAATGCAGTTATTTTGAAGTGGAAACATCTTGGAGAAACAACGGCTCAAGCGTGAAGTGGTAGGCCACACAAACTCACAGAACGGGGCAGCCAAGTGCTGAAGCGCGTTATCTGGAGTAATGAATCACGCTTCAGCATCTGGCAGTCCGACTGTCACGTCTGGGATTGGCGGATGCCAGGAGAACACTACCTGCCCCAACGTATACTGCCAACTGTAAAGTTTGGTGGAGGAGGAATAATGGTCTGGGGCTGTTTTTCTATGGTTCGGGCTAGTCTCCTTAGTTCCAGTGAAGGGAAATCGTAACGCTACAACATACAATTACATTCTAGATGATTCTGTGCTGGCAACTGTGGCAACATTTTGGGGAAGGCCCATTCCTATTTCTGATTGACAATGTCCCTGTGCACAAAGCGAGGTCCATACAGAAATTGTTTGTCGAGATTGGTGTGGAAGAAATTGACTGTCCTTCACAGAGCCCTGACCTCAACCCCGTTGAACACCTTTGGGATGAATTGGAACATCAACTGCGAGCCAGGCCTAATCACCCAACATCAGTGCCCGACCTCCCTAATGCTCTTGTGGCTGAATGGAAGCAAGTCCCCGCAGCAATGTTCCAACATCTAGTGGAAAGCCTTCCCAGAAGAGTGGCGGCTGTTATAGCAGTAATGTTCCAACATCTAGTGGAAAGCCTTCCCAGAAGAGTGGCGGCTGTTATAGCAGCAAAGGGGGGACCAACTCCATATTAATGCCCTTGATTTTGGAATGAGATGGTCGGTGAGCAGTTGTCCACATACATTTGGTCATGTAGTGTATATTTGATGCTGTTTGTAAAAATCATGCCACCATTTTAGTTATAGTTATAACATACTGTAGTCTAAAACCATTTTAGTTACAGTATAACATACTGTAGTCTAAAACCATTTTAGTTACAGTATAACATACTGTAGTCTAAAACCTTTAACTGGTACATTTGGGAACAGGACATAATGTCATATTTTCCAAATGGTTTCATTATCAGAAATGACCAACTTCATGACATGACACTTACTTGGGTGACTTCCTCATGTCTCCTTTTCCATTAAATTCGTAATCTATGCTGGAGATCCCCCTTAACAAAGCCTTGCCTTAGTCTATCCAGTGGACAAGCCTTCTGCCATGCCTGGATATTTTCAGAAAAAAGTACCAACACTTCAAAATTAAATATCACTTGGGATAATCTTCCAAAGACATTGACTTTTATTCAAATAACAGATTGTACCTGTCCAGCTCCAGGTTCCCCAGAAGGACCAGACACCACCATCTCCTCAGACCAGGCTGAAGGACCAGACACCACCATCTCCTCAGACCAGGCTGAAGGACCAGACACCACCATCTCCTCAGACCAGGCTGAAGGACCAGACACCACCATCTCCTCAGACCAGGCTGAAGGACCACACACCACCATCTCCTCAGACCAGGCTGAAGGACCACACACCACCATCAACTCAGACCAGGTATATCAGGCTGAAGGACGAGAACAGTCACAATGTATTTCCAATTGCTCATTTTGAGCATCTGTAAATACTAAATTAATACCTTTTCTGCATTTGACATAATACCACTTACGATCGAGTAATCAAATGGAGTGTCTGTGGCAAAATATCATGTGTACTGGAAAGAAAACACATAATGAATAAAACACAATGTTAATTATTCATTATAAATGTATGTTAGTGAAACATATTGTAAAGGGTGCGTGTTGGTGGCAGGGAAGTCAGGTGCAGGAGAACGAACTTGGTATAAACGGAATCGTTTAATAAGTGCTCACAAATTCCGAAAACCAACATATACAAAATAAAGGAAGTGGGTACCAAACCCGTCGCACACCAGAGCATAAATGCACCATTACATACAACAAACAATCACCGACAAGGACATGAGGGGAAACAGAGGGTTAAATACACAACATGTAATTGATGGGATTGGAACCAGGTGTGATGGAAGACAAGACAAAACCAATGGAAAATGAAAAGTGGATCAGTGATGGCTAGAAGGCCGGTGACGTCGACTGCCGAACACCGCCCGAACAAGGAGAGGGACCGACTTCGGCGGAAGTCGTGACAATAATGAATAAACAATGTTAATAACTCATTATTAATGTAGGTTAGTAAAACATAATGTTAATTACTCATTATAAATGTCTGTTAGTAAAACATAATGTTAATTACTCATTATAAATGTAGGTTAGTAAAACATAATGTTAATTACTCATTATAAATGTATGTTAGTAAAAAATGATGATACTAGAACAGTGAAATCTGACCATGAGCATAAAGACACCACAATCACTGCTTTATGGTTTCAGGAAGTCCCTGTTTCAAGAGATAACGTTACAGTTACAAAATATGCAACAAAATATTTGAAATCAAATAATAACATTGAATGCAAAAAACACTCAATGCTAACTATTACCTTTAATAAAGTTCAGGTCACTTGTTTCAGTACATGTCCCAGTGACAAGCTGTTTCGCCAGTTCACTGAGAAACCAAGAGACCAAAAGTCATGTTATTAAATATAATCATATAAAAACTGTAGCCTCTATGAAGAACACAATGTCCAACACAGATGGGGGCATGATGGCAGGTAGCCTAGTGGTTAGAGTGTTGGGACAGTAACCAAAAGGTTGCTAGATTGAATCCCCAAGCAGACAAGGTAAAAATCTGTTGTTATGCCCCTGAACAAGGCAGTTAACCCACTGTTCCTAGGCCGTCATTGTAAATAAGAATTTGGTCTTTTAACTGACTTGCCTAGTTCACTGACTTGTCTAGTTTAAATAAAGGTTAAATAAAAAAAATGCTTAGACCTGTCAATTTGATTGATCTGAGTTAACTTATATATAGATACCTCAAGATGACAAATGTATAGCTAGCAACTTCTAGATGACCAACTACCTAGAGGGTTAACGGTTTTTGAAAAATGGTTGTTCATAGCTAAATCCTTCCAGTCATGTAATAGAAGCGAACTGGTGCCTTCCTTGAATAGTGAATTTCTGACCCCTACGAATGTTGTGCTTCTTGTCGAGATCATTGGTGCCTTCATAGTACTTTGCCTGGTTGGAAAGATAAAATAACATCTCCTCGAGAGATGCCATTTAAGTGCAAGCTAACGTTACATACAAAATGAAAGCTACAAAAACAATTAGCTAGCTAGCTAGCTAACGTTGGCTAAACATAACTGTCTGGCTAGCTTACTAGGCAGGCTGATCTAAGCCTTCTAAAATATTGTTAAATAGGAATAAATAATTTAAGCTGTTTTTGGATTTAGATTGCTAGCTAACGTTACTTACATTGAGTTGATTAGATTCGAATCTGGCTGTTTTCCTGCCTTTTGTTATAACTAGCAAAGTGCAAAGAAGTCTTAATTCAGGTTGGGCGTGAGTTTCTGCTTGAATTTGGTTAAAAGGACAGTGAATTTGTTCAAACTTTGAGAACTTGCTACCAAGCTCGTGTGTATCAGACACACATCGTGTTTTCTCTTAGACACTATTCTGAACTGAAGACATGTGTTACCACATTGTTTAATCTTACATCTAGACGTTCCGCTAGCGGAACACCTGCTCCAATATCCAATGATGGGCGTGGCGCGAAATACAAACTCCTCTAAAATCCGAAAACTTCAATTTTTCAAACATATGACTATTTTACACCATTTTAAAGACAAGACTCTCGTAAATCTAACCACACTGTCCGATTTCAAAAAGGCTTTACAACGAAAGCAAAACATTAGATTATGTTATACATTACATGCATGTTTTGTTCAATCAAGTTCATATTTATATCAAAAACCAGCTTTTTACATTAGCATGTGACGTTCAGAACTAGCATTCCCACCGAACACTTCCGGTGAATTTACTAAATTACTCACGATAAACGTTCACAAAAAAACATAACAATTATTTTAAGAATTATAGATACCGAACTCCTTTATGCAATCGCTATGTCCGATTTTAAAATAGCTTTTTGGTGAAAGCATATTTTGCAATATTCTGAGTAGATAGCCCGGCCATCACAGGCTAGCTATTTTGACACCCACCAAGTTTGGTACTCACCAAACTCAGATTTACTATAAGAAAAATTGGATTATCTTTGCTGTTCTTCGTCAGAATGCACTCCCAGGACTTCTACTTCAATAACAAATGTTGGTTTGGTTCCAAATGTTGGTTTGGTTCTTGAACACGTTTTGTTGTGCGTTCAAGACACTATCCGAAGGGTAACGAAGGGTGATGCGCCCGGCGCGTATCGTGACAAAAAATGTCAAAATATTCCATTACCGTACTTCGAAGCATGTCAAACGCTGTTTAAAATAAATTTTTATGCGATTTTTCTTGTTAAAAAGCGATAATATTCCGACTGGTAGTCGTTGTTTTCGTTTAAAGACTGAAAATGTAAACATGGAGTCGTCTCGTGCAAATGCGCTACTGTCTTTCAGCCATGGGCTGCAGAGTCATCATTCAACGTTCTGGCGCCTTCTGAGAGCCTATGGGAGCCTTAGAAAGTGTCACGTTACAGCAGAGATCCTTTGTTTTGGATAGAGATGACAAAGAAGGCCAAGAAATGGTCAGACAGGGTACTTCCTGTACAGAATCTTCTCAGGTTTTGGCCTGCCATTTGAGTTCTGTTATACTCACAGACATCATTCAAACAGTTTTAGAAACTTTGGGGTATTTTCTATCCAAAGCTACTAATTATATGCATATTCTAGTTTCTGGGCAGGAGTAATAATCAGATTAAATCGGGTACGTTTTTTATCCGGCCGTGAAAATACTGCCTCCTATCCATAACAAGTTAAGCCTATTGGTGATAGTCATATACTCTGTGTAATTCTGTAATGTATAATATATTTAATGTACAGTACACTGTAATTGTTTGAGTGTCAATTCTTTCATCCAATTAGTTAAATAGAGTAACTGCATTCCTCATTTTACAGAGTAATTATTTGATTGACCAAATGCTTATAATTTAGAAGGTCTATTGGTATTTGTTATTTCTGTCTGTCTGGACCTCTAGGTACCACAGGGTTCAATTCTTGGGCCAACTCTTTTCTCTGTATACATAAATGATGTCGCTCTTGCTGCTGGTGAATCTCTGATCCACCTCTACGCAGACGACACCGTTCTGTATACTTCTGGCCCTTCTTTGGACACTGTGTTAACAACCTTCCAGACAAGCTTCAATGCTATTCAACTCTCCTTCCGTGGTCTCCAACTGCTCCTAAACACAAGTAAAACTAAATGCATGCTCTTCAACCGATCGCTGCCTGCACCTGCCCGCCTGTCCAGCATCACTTCTCTGGACGGTTCTAACTTAGAATTTGTGGACAACTACAAATACCTAGGTGTCTGGTTAGACTGTAAACTCTCCTTCCAGACTCACATCAATCATCTCCAATCCAAAGTGAAATCTAGAATTGGCTTCCTATTTCGCAACAAAGCATCCTTCACTCATGCTGCCAAACATACCCTCGTAAAACTGACCATCCTACCAATCCTCGACTTCGGCGATGTCATTTACAAAATAGCCTCCAATACCCTACTCAACAAGCTGGATGCAGTCTATCACAGTGCCATCCGTTTTGTCACCAAAGCCCCATATACTACCCACCACTGCGACCTGTACGCTCTCGTTGGCTGGCCTTCGCTTCATAATCGTCGCCAAACACATTGGCTCCAGGTCATCTACAAGACCCTGCTAGGTAAAGTCCCCCCTTATCTCCGCTCACTGGTCACCATAGCAGCACCCACCTGTAGCACGCGCTCCAGCAGGTATATCTCTCTGGTCACCCCTAAAGCCAACTCCTCCTTTGGTCGTCTCTCCTTCCAGTTCTCTGCTGCCAATGACTGGAACGAACTACAAAAATCTCTGAAACTGGAAACACTTATCTCCCTCACTAGCTTTAAGCACCAGCTGTCAGAGCAGCTCACAGATCACTGCACCTGTACATA
The DNA here is from genome assembly GCF_901001165.1 of Salmo trutta. NCBI lineage: Eukaryota > Metazoa > Chordata > Actinopteri > Salmoniformes > Salmonidae > Salmo > Salmo trutta. The sequence continues at coordinate 369,853 of NW_021822911.1, read as the reverse complement.
GCCCATCTATAATTTAGCCTAAACTACTACCTCTTCCCCTACTGTATTTATTTATTTTATTTATTTTGCTCTTTTGCACCATATTATTTATATTTTAACTTTGAACTTTCTTCAAACTACAAATCCACCATTCCAGTGTTTTACTTGCTATATTGTAATTACTTCGCTACCATGGCATTTTTTGCCTTTACCTCCCTTATCTCACATCATTTGCTCACATTGTATATAGTCTTATTTTTTTCTACTGCATCATTGATTGTATGTTGTTTTACTCCATGTGTAACTCTGTGTTTTTGTATGTTGTCGAACTGCTTTGCTTTATCTTGGCCAGGTCGCAATTGTAAATGAGAACTTGTTCTCAACTTGCCTACCTGGTTAAATAAAGGTGAAATAAAATAAATAAATACAAATTTACACTTTACAGTTCACATACTGTAGCATATTCTTGGATGCCACCTTGACATCTCTGATCTGCTTGCCTCCATTAATTAATGCTAGAACATTGGTTGCCAGGATTAGCTCTTTGTATCTAGTCTCTTAATAATTGCATAACGGTGCAAGTCATAAATGTTCATTATATTCATACTTAGTCGGTGATGCAATGATTCGCTGTCTTGCTAGATTCACCAGAGGGCCTGTTGCATTTTTTTTTACAGAAAACCACGGCAATATAGGTCTACTCTCAGGAAAAAAGGTGCTATCTAGAACCTAAAAGGATTCTTCCGCTGTCCCCATAGAAGAAGCCTTTTTGTTTCCAGGTAGAACCCCTTTTCGGGGCCTTGGAGATCTCTTTTGTGTTCCATTCCACAGATGGTTCTACATGGAACCCAAAAAGGTTGTTACTCGAACCAAAATGGGTTCTTTAAAGGGTTCTCCTCTCGGGACTGCCGTATAACCCTTTGAAATCGCTTTTTCTAAGAGTGTACTCAGCAAGTTCAACTTGTTCAATTTATACCATTTCATTCTCTACTCCAACATCTGCCTGGTATTCAAAATAAAATGCAATATAGCAGCACCACCTTTGAACATTTTCGTCAACCTCTGCTCAGACTTAAATAGCAGTGTCCCAAAAACCTCCTCCAGGGGTGAATGAAGCATCATCAAATGGTCCACCACCTTCTGCCAAACTGCCTTCTCATACAAAGCAATAAAGACATGGAATGGCCTCACCTGTACATGGATCAAGTCAAATCAGACGTGCGCACACTGAATTTGATCTAATAGGCAACAGTGAAATTTTTTTATGTAACAGAATACACACTAAAAAACACATTACATTTCAATCGGTGCAATAATTTAGCTTGGATTACTTTGATTAGATTGAGTTTGTGTCTTTTACAAGTCAAATGTACACTAGCCTACTCCCCAATCGACACAGTAAATAATATTGCCTACGTGCTTTCGACAATACGTTATCAACTCATGATCAACAAAAAATAATTATTTTCAAAATTAACCTAATTTGACTTATAAACATAGTAGGCCTAAATATTTCCTAACGATATAACAACTTAAATATAGCCTACTTACTCCTCAATACTGACAGTTGTGGCTGCTTTGTGTGATGTATTGTTGTCTCTACCTTCTTGACCTTTGTGCTGTTGATTGTGCCCAATAATGTTTGTACCATGTTTTGTGTTGCTACCATGTTGTGTTGCTACCATTTTGTTGTTATGTTGTGTTGTCATGTGTTGCTGCCGTGCTATGTTATTGTCTTAGGTCTCTCTTTATGTAGTGTTGTGTTGTCTCTCTTGTTGTGATGTGTGTTTTGTCCTATATTTATATTGTATTTATTGAATTTTTTAAATCCCAGGCCCCCGTCCCCACAGGAGCCTTTTGCGTTTTGGTAGGCCGTCATTGTAAATAACACTTTGTTCTTAACTGACTTGCCTAAAATAAAGGTTAAATTATAAATAATAAAAATGGAAATTGGATCAAGGACATCTTGGTAGTTATTTTCATCATCTGAGGCAGACACTTGAAAATCGCTTCTGTCGCTTGTAAAAAAATGTAATGAATGTCTATCACCGCCAAGCTCTTAAATACCGTGCCAGTCTCTCACTCTATGAACGGTCACCGCTATCCGGATTCCTTGGGGGGGGGGGGGGGATGCATGAAATGAAATGTATGCAAATGACTAGAATGTAAATGATGGACACCTCGCTACTGTTGGAACTTCTTCTTCTCTTTTTAATGAATTCACACTGAGAAATTATCCGGCCCAAAATATGCTGGATGTTTGTTTTGTTTTAGTCGTCTAGCAGATGCTCTTATCCAGAGTGACTTACAGTAGTGAATGCATACATTTCATGCATTTTTTTATTTTTTTCACAAACTGGCCACCCATGGGAATGATGGAACCCACAACCCTGGCGTTGCAAACACCATGCTGGCGTACACCATGCTGGCGTACACCATGCTGGCGTACACCATGCTGGCGTACACCATGCTGGCGTACACCATGCTGGCGTACACCATGCTGGCGTTGTAAACACCATGCTCTACCAACTGAGCCACAGGGAAGGCCAGTATGTATAACACACCATGCTGGCGTTGCAAACACCATGCTGGCGTTGTAAACACCATGCTCTACCAACTGAGCCACAGGGAAGGCCAGTATGTATAACACACCATGCTGGTGTTGTAAACACCATGCTCTACCAACTGAGCCACGGGGAAGGCCAGTATGTATAACACACCATGCTGGTGTTGTAAACACCATGCTCTACCAACTGAGCCACAGGGAAGGCCAGTATATATAACACACCATGCTGGTGTTGTGAACACCATGCTCTACCAACTGAGCCACGGGGAAGGCAATGTGTTTGTTCATTTTTTTTTACTTCAGTGAGCGAGTGCGTGCTGTGGGAAAATGTGACACAACTATAATTTGATCAGGAATTGAAATGTTAATTAGACCTTGAGGGAGAGGAAATGTGAATACTGCCTATGTAAGAGAGCTTTTGGGGAAAGAAATTGCATGGCGACAGTCTGGGGTTGAGAGGAGAGTAGGTGTTGTTGGAACAGGAAATAAGCAGCAGCTTGTTTGTCAGCAGTTAGGAGTTTACTGAGGAAATGTGTTTTGTATACTTAGAAAAACAGTGAATATTGGAAAAGGAACAGTATTTTCTACCCAGAGAACTAGTATCTGCTCACTTAAAATACATCAAATAGAATATAAAAAGCCAAACAATGAGCCATCTGGAGCTCTGTACTGTTGGGGCCTTTGTAGAGATTGTTTGCTTACAGTCCTACTGTGCTCTGAGACTAAGATAAACATCTGCCAGGATGGTAGGGGTTCTCTTTCCTTTTCATTCTCACTCTAGGATAGGGGTTCTCATTCATTCTCTGTCTGTCTGTCTGTCTGTCTGTCTGTCTGTCTGTCTGTCTGTCTGTCTGTCTGTCTGTCTGTCTGTCTGTCTGTCTGTCTGTCTCTCTGTCTGTCTGTCTGTCTGTCTGTCTGTCTGTCTGTCTGTCTGTCTGTCTGTCTGTCTGTCTGTCTGTCTCCAAAAAGAGAAGTTTGTCTTTGGGAAGAAAAAAGGAAAACACTGAAGGGAGGATAGCAGAGGGCAACTGTGGAGAAACGCTCTTTCAACAAAGGTGAGACCAATTTCCCTGAAATGGTTCAAGTCAGTTTTGCCTTGTGTTGTAGTACCAGGTTGAGGACATAGAGGCCAGTGTTACCTCTATCTCTCTCTGTCTCTCCTAGTCTTCCTGGCCTACAATCCCCAGTCTCCCCAGCCTACAATCCCCAGTCTACAATCCCCTGTCTCCCCAGCCTACAATCCCCAGTCTACAATCCCCAGTCTACAATCCCCAGTCTCCCCAGACCTACAATCCCCAGTCCCCCCAGCCTACAATCCCCAGTCCCCCCAGCCTACAATCACCAGTCTCCCCAGCCTACAATACCCAGTCCCTCCAGCCTACAATCCCCAGTCTCCCCAGCCTACAATCCCCAGGCCTCCCCGGCCTACAAACCCCAGTCACCCCAGCCTACTATCCCCAGTCCCCCCAGCCTACAATCCCCAGTCTCCCCAGCCTACAATCCCCAGTCTCCCCAGCATACAATCCCCAGTCCCCCCAGCCTATAATCCCCAGTCCCCCCAGCCTACAATCCCCAGTCCCCCCAGCCTATAATCCCCAGTCCCCCCAGCCTACAATCCCCAGTCCCCCCAGCCTATAACCCCCAGTCCCCTCGGCCTACAATCCCCAGTCTCCCCAGCCTACAATCCCCAGCCTATAATCCCCAGTCCCCCCAGCCTACAATCCCCAGTCCCCCCAGCCTATAACCCCCAGTCCCCCCGGCCTACAATCCCCAGTCTCCCCAGCCTACAATCCCCAGCCTACAATCCCCAGTCTCCCCAGCCTACAATCCCCAGTCTCCCCAGCCTACAATCCCCAGTCCCCCCAGCCTACAATCCCCAGTCTCCCCAGCCTACAATCCCCAGGCTCCCCAGCCTACAATCCCCAGTCCCCCCAGCCTACAATCCCCAGTCCCCCCGGCCTACAATCCCCAGTCCCCCCAGCCTACAATCCCCAGTCTCCCCAGCCTACAATCCCCAGTCCCCCCAGCCTACAATCCCCAGTCTTCCCTCCCAGCTGAGGGTGGAAGCAGTCTATGTGCCCCAGTGATCAGCAATAAGGAAGTAGGAGGTAACATCAACATCACTCAGAACAACGGTAAAAACACAACTCTTCCACTTTCTTTACATGCTGTGAGGAAAAGGTTTCCTCTGACACATTATTATATTCATACTTTATTCAATCAAGTCACCTTCAGAACTGTAGGAGAAGATAATATATTTTCCTATTTTGTTCCATTTCTAGATGACTCCTCCCAGGTTGCACAATGCAGTGACACGCTAAAAGGGTAAGTTGTCAAACGTTTTACTTTGAGCGCGTGTGATGTGGTGTGGGTGTAAATTAATAGTTTTTTTGGTTAAACCATCTCTCTTTTTCCACAGTGAGTTGCGTGGTGGTCTGTCTCCAGTATCCAGAGAGACCCAGAGCGCATCAAGGAACACACACTACCACCACAATATGAAGATAAAGACAAAACAAAGAAGACAAAATACATAATGAATGATAAATACATATGCTTAATGCATTATTATGATGCATGACATAGGAGCTAATAGGTTATTTTGCATTGCGTATTATGCAGATGAATGCACATATAATGTATTATGAAGAAGGTATTCATAGGAGGTGTTACCATAGGAGGTGTTACCATAGGAGGTGTTACCATAGGAGGTGTTACCATAGGAGGTGTTTCCATAGGAGGTGTTACCATAGGAGGTGTTACCATAGGAGGTGTTACCATAGCCATAGGAGGTGTTACCATAGGAGGTGTTACCATAGGAGGTGTTACCATAGGAGGTGTTTCCATAGGAGGTGTTACCATAGGAGGTGTTACCATAGGAGGTGTTACCATAGGAGGTGTTATCATAGGAGGTGTTACCATAGGAGGTGTTACCATAGGAGGTGTTACCATAGGAGGTGTTACTATAGGAGGTGTTACCATAGGAGGTGTTACCATAGCCATAGGAGGTGTTACCATAGCCATAGGAGGTGTTACCATAGGAGGTGTTACCATAGGAGGTGTTACCATAGGAGTTGTTACCATAGCCATAGGAGGTGTTACCATAGGAGGTGTTACCATAGGAGGTGTTACCATAGGAGGTGTTACCATAGGAGGTGTTACCATAGGAGGTGTTACCATAGGAGGTGTTACCATAGGTGGTGTTACCATAGGAGGTGTTACCATAGCCATAGGTGGTGTTACCATAGGAGGTGTTACTATAGGAGGTGTTACCATAGGATGTGTTACCATAGGAGGTGTTACCATAGCCATAGGAGGTGTTACCATAGGAGGTGTTACCATAGGAGGTGTTACCATAGGAGGTGTTACCATAGGAGGTGTTACCATAGCCATAGGTGGTGTTACCATAGGAAGTGTTACCATAGGAGGTGTTACCATAGCCATAGGAGGTGTTACCATAGGAGGTGTTACCATAGGAGGTGTTACCATAGGAGGTGTTACCACAGGAGGTGTTACCATAGGTGTTACTATAGGAGGTGTTACCATAGGAGGTGTTACCATAAGAGGTGTTACCATAGGAGGTGTTACCATAGCCATAGGAGGTGTTACCATAGGAGGTGTTACCATAGGAGGTGTTCCATAGGAGGTGTTTCCATAGCCATAGGAGGTGTTACCATAGGAGGTGTTACCATAGGAGGTGTTACCATAGGAGCTGTTACCATAGGAGGTGTTACCATAGGAGGTGTTACCATAGGAGGTGATACCATAGGAGGTGTTACTATAGGTGGTGTTACCATAGGAGGTGTTACCATAGGAGGTGTTACCATAGGAGGTGTTACCATAGCCATAGGAGGTGTTGCCATAGGTGGTGTTACCATAGGAGGTGTTACCATAGCCATAGGAGGTGTTACCATAGGAGGTGTTACCATAGGAGGTGTTACCATAGGAGGTGTTACTATAGGTGGTGTTACCATAGGAGGTGTTACCATAGGAGGTGTTACCATAGGATATGTTACCATAGGAGGTGTTACCATAGGAGGTGATACCATAGGAGGTGTTACCATAGGATATGTTACCATTGGAGGTGTTACCATAGGAGGTGTTACTATAGGAGGTGTTGCTATAGGAGGTGTTACCATAGGAGGTGTTACCATAGCCATAGGAGGTGTTACCATAGGAGGTGTTACCATAGGAGGTGTTACCATAGGAGGTGTTACCATAGCCATAGGAGGTGTTACCATAGGAGGTGTTACCATAGGAGGTGTTACCATAGCCATAGGAGGTGTTACCATAGCCATAGGAGGTGTTACCATAGGAGGTGTTACCATAGGAGGGGTTACCATAGGAGGTGTTACCATAGGAGGTGTTACCATAGGAGGTGTTACCATAGGAGATGTTACTATAGGAGGTGTTACCATAGGAGGTGTTACCATAGGAGGTGTTACCATAGGAGGTGTTACCATAGGAGGTGTTACCATAGCCATAGGAGGTGTTACTGTAGGAGGTGTTACCATAGGAGGTGTTACCATAGCCATAGGAGGTGTTACCGTAGGAGGTGTTACCATAGGAGGTGTTGCCATAGGAGGTGTTGCCATAGGAGGTGTTACCATAGGAGTTGTTACCATAGGAGGTGTTGCCATAGGTGGTGTTACCATAGGAGGTGTTACCATAGCCATAGGAGATGTTACTATAGGAGGTGTTACCATAGGAGGTGTTACCATAGCCATAGGAGGTGTTACCATAGGAGGTGTTACCATAGCCATAGGAGGTGTTACCATAGGAGGTGTTATCATAGGAGGTGTTACCATAGCCATAGGTGGTGTTTCCATAGGAGGTGTTACCATAGGAGGTGTTACCATAGGAGGTGTTACCATAGGAGGTGTTACCATAGGAGGTGTTGATATAGGAGGTGTTACCATAGGAGGTGTTACCATAGCCATAGGTGGTGTTACCATAGGAGGTGTTACCATAGGAGGTGTTACCACAGGATGTGTTACCATAGGAGGTGTTACCATAGGAGGTGTTACCGTAGGAGGTGTTACCATAGGAGGTGTTACCATAGGAGGTGTTACTATAGGTGGTGTTACCATAGGAGGTGTTACCATAGGAGGTGTTACCATAGGAGGTGTTACCATAGCCATAGGAGGTGTTACCATAGGAGGTGTTACCATAGCCATAGGAGGTGTTGCCATAGGTGGTGTTACCATAGGAGGTGTTACCATAGGAGGTGTTACCATAGGAGGTGTTTCCATAGGAGGTGTTACTATAGGAGGTGTTACCATAGGAGGTGTTACCATAGCCATAGGAGGTGTTACCATAGCCATAGGAGGTGTTACCATAGGAGGTGTTACCATAGGAGGTGTTACCATAGGAGTTGTTACCATAGCCATAGGAGGTGTTACCATAGGAGGTGTTACCATAGCCATAGGAGGTGTTACCATAGGAGGTGTTACCATAGGAGGTGTTACCATAGGAGGTGTTACCACAGGAGGAGTTACCATAGGAGGTGTTACCATAGGAGGTGTTACCATAGGAGGTGTTACCATAGGAGGTGTTACCATAGGAGGTGTTACCATAGGTGGTGTTTCCATAGGAGGTGTTACCATAGCCATAGGTGGTGTTACCATAGGAGGTGTTACTATAGGAGGTGTTACCTTAGGATGTGTTACCATAGGAGGTGTTACCATAGCCATAGGAGGTGTTACCATAGGAGGTGTTACCATAGGAGGTGTTACCATAGGAGGTGTTACCATAGGAGGTGTTACCATAGCCATAGGTGGTGTTACCATAGGAGGTGTTACCATAGGAGGTGTTACCATAGCCATAGGAGGTGTTACCATAGGAGGTGTTACCATAGGAGGTGTTACCATAGGAGGTGTTACCACAGGAGGTGTTACCATAGGTGTTACTATAGGAGGTGTTACCATAGGAGGTGTTACCATAAGAGGTGTTACCATAGGAGGTGTTACCATAGGAGGTGTTACCATAGCCATAGGAGGTGTTACCATAGGAGGTGTTACCATAGGAGGTGTTCAGTAGGAGTAGTTTCCATAGCCATAGGAGGTGTTACCATAGGAGGTGTTACCATAGGAGGTGTTACCATAGGAGCTGTTACCATAGCCATAGGAGGTGTTACTGTAGGAGGTGTTACCATAGGAGGTGTTACCATAGCCATAGGAGGTGTTGCCATAGGTGGTGTTACCATAGGAGGTGTTACCATAGCCATAGGAGGTGTTACCATAGGAGGTGTTACCATAGGAGGTGTTACCATAGGAGGTGTTACTATAGGTGGTGTTACCATAGGAGGTGTTACCATAGGAGGTGTTACCATAGGATATGTTACCATAGGAGGTGTTACCATAGGAGGTGTTACCATAGGAGGTGTTACCATAGGATATGTTACCATTGGAGGTGTTACCATAGGAGGTGTTACTATAGGAGGTGTTGCTATAGGAGGTGTTACCATAGGAGGTGTTACCATAGGAGGTGTTACCATAGGAGCTGTTACCATAGCCATAGGAGGTGTTACTGTAGGAGGTGTTACCATAGGAGGTGTTACCTTAGCCATAGGAGGTGTTACTGTAGGATGTGTTACCATAGGAAGTGTTACCATAGGAGGTGTTACCATAGGAGGTGTTACCATAGGAGGTGTTACTATAGGTGGTGTTACCATAGGAGGTGTTACCATAGGAGGTGTTACCATAGGAGGTGTTACCATAGCCATAGGATGTGTTGCCATAGGTGGTGTTACCATAGGAGGTGTTACCATAGCCATAGGAGGTGTTACCATAGGAGGTGTTACCATAGGAGGTGTTACCATAGGAGGTGTTACTATAGGTGGTGTTACCATAGGAGGTGTTACCATAGGAGGTGTTACCATAGGATATGTTACCATAGGAGGTGTTACCATAGGAGGTGTTACCATAGGAGGTGTTACCATAGGATATGTTACCATTGGAGGTGTTACCATAGGAGGTGTTACTATAGGAGGTGTTGCTATAGGAGGTGTTACCATAGGAGGTGTTACCATAGCCATAGGAGGTGTTACCATAGCCATAGGAGGTGTTACCATTGGAGGTGTTACCATAGGAGGTGTTACCATAGCCATAGGAGGTGTTACCATAGGAGGTGTTACCATAGGAGGTGTTACCATAGCCATAGGAGGTGTTACCATAGCCATAGGAGGTGTTACCATAGGAGGTGTTACCATAGGAGGAGTTACCATAGGAGGTGTTACCATAGCCATAGGAGGTGTTACCACAGGAGGTGTTACCATAGCCATAGGAGGTGTTTCTGTAGGATGTGTTACCATAGGAGGTGTTACCATAGGAGGTGTTACCATAGCCATAGGAGGTGTTACCATAGGAGGTGTTACCATAGGAGGTGTTACCATAGCCATAGGAGGTGTTACTGTAGGAGGTGTTACCATAGGAGGTGTTACCATAGCCATAGGAGGTGTTACTGTAGGATGTGTTACCATAGGAAGTGTTACCATAGGAGGTGTTACCATAGGAGGTGTTACCATAGGAGGTGTTACCATAGGAGGTGTTACCATAGGAGGTGTTACTATAGGTGGTGTTACCATAGGAGGTGTTACCATAGGAGGTGTTACCATAGGAGGTGTTACCATAGCCATAGGAGGTGTTACCATAGGAGGTGTTACCATAGCCATAGGAGGTGTTGCCATAGGTGGTGTTACCATAGGAGGTGTTACCATAGCCATATGAGGTGTTACCATAGGAGGTGTTACCATAGGAGCTGTTACCATAGGAGGTGTTACTATAGGTGGTGTTACCATAGGAGGTGTTACCATAGGAGGTGTTACCATAGGATATGTTACCATAGGAGGTGTTACCATAGGAGGTGTTACCATAGGAGGTGTTACCATAGGATATGTTACCATAGGAGGTGTTACCATAGGAGGTGTTACTATAGGAGGTGTTGCTATAGGAGGTGTTACCATAGGAGGTGTTTCCATAGCCATAGGAGGTGTTACCATTTGAGGTGTTACCATAGGAGGTGTTACCATAGGAGGTGTTACCATAGCCATAGGAGGTGTTACCATAGGAGGTGTTACCATAGGAGGTGTTACCATAGCCATAGGAGGTGTTACCATAGCCATAGGAGGTGTTACCATAGGAGGTGTTACCATATGAGGGGTTACCATAGGAGGTGTTACCATAGGAGGTGTTACCATAGGAGGTGTTACCATAGGAGATGTTACTATAGGAGGTGTTACCATAGGAGGTGTTACCATAGGATGTGTTACCATAGGAGGTGTTACCATAGGAGGTGTTACCATAGCCATAGGAGGTGTTACTGTAGGAGGTGTTACCATAGGAGGTGTTACCATAGCCATAGGAGGTGTTACCATAGGAGGTGTTACCATAGCCATAGGAGGTGTTACCATAGGAGGTGTTACCATAGCCATAGGAGGTGTTACCATAGTTGGTGTTATCATAGGAGGTGTTACCATAGCCATAGGTGGTGTTACCATAGGAGGTGTTACCATAGGAGGTGTTGCCATAGGTGGTGTTACCATAGGAGGTGTTACCATAGCCATAGGAGATGTTACTATAGGAGGTGTTACCATAGGAGGTGTTACCATAGCCATAGGAGGTGTTACCATAGGAGGTGTTACCATAGCCATAGGAGGTGTTACCATAGTTGGTGTTATCATAGGAGGTGTTACCATAGCCATAGGTGGTGTTTCCATAGGAGGTGTTACCATAGGAGGTGTTACCATAGGAGGTGTTACCATAGGAGGTGTTGCTATAGGAGGTGTTACCATAGGAGGTGTTACTATAGGAGGTGTTACCATAGGATGTGTTACCATAGGAGGTGTTACCACAGGAGGTGTTACCATAGGAGGTGTTACCATAGGAGGTGTTACCGTAGGAGGTGTTACCATAACCATAGGAGGTGTTACCATAGGAGGTGTTACCATAGAAGGTGTTACCACAGGAGGTGTTACCACAGGAGGTGTTACCATAGGAGGTGTTACCACAGGAGGTGTTACCATAGCCATAGGAGGCTTTACCATAGGAGGTGTTACCATAGGAGGTGTTACCATATTAGGTGTTACCATAGGAGGTGTTACCATAGCCATAGGAGGTGTTACCATAGGAGGTGTTACCATAGGAGGTGTTACCATAGGAGGTGTTACCATAGCCATAGGAGGTGTTACCATAGGAGGTGTTACCATAGCCATAGGAGGTGTTACCATAGGAGGTGTTACCATAGGAGGTGTTCCATAGGAGGTGTTTCCATAGCCATAGGAGGTGTTACCATAGGAGGTGTTACCATAGGAGGTGTTACCATAGCCATAGGAGGTGTTACTGTAGGAGGTGTTACCACAGGAGGTGTTACCATAGCCATAGGAGGTGTTACTGTAGGATGTGTTACCATAGGAGGTGTTACCATAGAAAGTGTTACCATAGGAGGTGTTACCATAGGAGATGTTACCATAGGAGGTGTTACCATAGGAGGTGTTACCATAGGAGGAGTTACCATAGGAGGTGTTACCATAGCCATAGGAGGTGTTACCACAGGAGGTGTTACCATAGCCATAGGAGGTGTTACTGTAGGATGTGTTACCATAGGAGGTGTTACCATAGGAGGTGTTACCATAGCCATAGGAGGTGTTACCATAGGAGGTGTTACCATAGGAGGTGTTACCATAGGAGGTGTTACCATAGGAGGTGTTTCCATAGGAGGTGTTACCATAGGAGGTGTTACCATAGGAGGTGTTACCATAGGAGGTGTTACCATAGCCATAGGAGGTGTTACCATAGGAGGTGTTACTATAGGAGGTGTTACTATAGGAGGTGTTACCATAGGAGGTGTTACCATAGGAGGTGTTACTATAGGAGGTGTTACCATAGGAGGTGTTACCATAGGAGGTGTTACCATAGGAGGTGTTACCATAGCCATAGGAGGTGTTAAAATAGGAGGTGTTACCATAGGAGGTGTTACCACAGGAGGTGTTACCATAGGAGGTGTTACCATAGGAGGTGTTACCATAGGAGGTATTACCATAGGAGGTGTTACCATAGGAGGTGTTACCATAGCCATAGGAGGTGTTACTGTAGGATGTGTTACCATAGGAAGTGTTACCATAGGAGGTGTTACCATAGCCATAGGAGGTATTACCATAGGAGGTGTTACCATAGCCATAGGAGGTGTTACCACAGGAGGTGTTACCATAGCCATAGGAGGTGTTACTGTAGGATGTGTTACCATAGGAGGTGTTACCATAGGAGGTGTTACCATAGCCATAGGAGGTGTTACCATAGGAGGTGTTACCATAGGAGGTGTTACCATAGGAGGTGTTACCATAGGAGGTGTTACCATAGGAGGTGTTACCATAGGAGGTGTTACCATAGCCATAGGAGGTGTTACCATAGGAGGTGTTACTATAGGAGGTGTTACTATAGGAGGTGTTACCATAGGAGGTGTTACCATAGGAGGTGTTACTATAGGAGGTGTTACCATAGGAGGTGTTACCATAGGAGGTGTTACCATAGGAGGTGTTACCATAGCCATAGGAGGTGTTAAAATAGGAGGTGTTACCATAGGAGGTGTTACCACAGGAGGTGTTACCATAGGAGGTGTTACCATAGGAGGTGTTACCATAGGAGGTATTACCATAGGAGGTGTTACCATAGGAGGTGTTACCATAGCCATAGGAGGTGTTACTGTAGGATGTGTTACCATAGGAAGTGTTACCATAGGAGGTGTTACCATAGCCATAGGAGGTATTACCATAGGAGGTGTTACCATAGCCATAGGAGGTGTTACCATAGGAGGTGTTACCATAGGAGGTGTTACCATAGGAGGTGTTAAAATAGGAGGTGTTACCATAGGAGGTGTTACCACAGGAGGTGTTACCATAGCCATATGAGGTGTTACCATAGGATGTGTTACCATAGGAGGTGTTACCATAGGAGATGTTACCATAGGTGGTGTTACCATAGGAGGTGTTACCACAGGAGGTGTTACCACAGGAGGTGTTACCACAGGAGGTGTTACCATAGGAGGTGTTACCATAGGAGGTGTTACCACAGGAGGTGTTACCATAGGAGGTGTTACCATAGGAGGTGTTACCACAGGAGGTGTTACCATAGGAGGTGTTACCATAGGAGGTGTTACCATAGGAGGATTTACCATAGGAGGTGTTACCCTAGCCATAGGAGGTGTTAACATAGGAGGTGTTACCATAGGAGGTGTTACCATAGGAGGTGTTACCATAGGAGGTGTTACCATAGGAGGTGTTACTATAGGAGGTGTTACCATAGGAGGTGTTACCATAGGAGGTGTTACCATAGCCATAGGAGGTGTTACCATAGGAGGTGTTACCATAGGAGGTGTTACTGTAGGAGATGTTACCATAGGAGGTGTTACTGTAGGAGATGTTACCATAGGAGGTGTTACCATAGGAGGTGTTACCATAGGAGGTGTTACCATAGGAGGTGTTACTGTAGGAGATGTTACCATAGGAGGTGTTACCATAGGAGGTGTTACTGTAGGAGATGTTACCATAGGAGGTGTTACTATAGGAGGTGTTACCATAGGAGATGTTACCATAGGAGGTGTTACTGTAGGAGGTGTTACCATAGCCATAGGAGGTGTTACCATAGGAGGTGTTACCATAGCCATAGGAGGTGTTACCATAGGAGGTGTTACCATAGCCATAGGAGGTGTTTCCATAGGAGGTGTTTCCATAGGAGGTGTTACCATAGCCATTGGTGGTGTTACCATAGGAGGTGTTCCCATAGGAGGTGTTACCATAGCCAAAGGAGGTGTTACCATAGCCATAGGAGGTGTTACCATAGCCATAGGAGGTGTTACCATAGGAGGTGTTACCATAGCCATAGGAGGTGTTACCATAGCCATAGGTGTTGTTACCATAGGAGGTGTTACCATAGGAGGTGTTACCATAGGAGGTGTTACCATAGCCATAGGAGGTGTTAAAGTAGGAGGTGTTACCATAGGAGGTGTTACCATAGCCATAGGAGGTGTTACCATAGGAGGTGTTACCATAGGAGGTGTTACCATAGGAGGTGCTACTATAGGATGTGCTACCATAGGAGGTGTTACCATAGCCATAGGAGGTATTACCATAGGAGGTGTTACCATAGCAATAGGAGGTGTTACCATAGGAGGTGTTACCATAGGAGGTGTTACCATAGGAGGTGTTAAAATAGGAGGTGTTACCATAGGTGTTACCACAGGAGGTGTTACCATAGCCATAGGTTATGTTACCATAGGAGGTGTTACCATAGGAGGTGTTACCATAGGAGGTGTTACCATAGCCATAGGAGGTGTTACCATAGGAGGTGTTACCATAGGAGGTGTTACCATAGGAGGTGTTTCCATAGGAGGTGTTACCATAGGAGGTGTTACCATAGGAGGTGTTACCATAGCCATAGGAGGTGTTACCATAGGAGGTGTTACCATAGGAGGTGTTACTGTAGGAGATGTTACCATAGGAGGTGTTACTGTAGGAGATGTTACCATAGGAGGTGTTACCATAGCCATAGGAGGTGTTACCATAGGAGGTGTTGCCATAGGAGGTGTTACCATAGGAGGTGTTACCATAGGAGGTGTTACCATAGGAGGTGTTACTGTAGGAGATGTTACCATAGGATGTGTTACCATAGGAGGTGTTACTATAGGAGGTGTTACTGTAGGAGGTGTTACCATACGCATACGACACACAATTAATCTTCTCCTTTCCCCTTTCTGAGAACCAAGTAGCGAATTGCATCTCTGCATGTCTGGCAGACATATCAGTGTCGATGACGGATCATCACCTCAAGCTGAACCTCGGCAAGACGGAGCTGCTCTTCCTCCCGGGGAACGATTGCCCGTTCCATGATCTCGCCATCACGGTGGACAACTCCATTGTGTCCTCCTCCCAGAGTGCTAAGAGCCTTGGCGTGACCCTGGACAACACCCTGTCGTTCTCCGCTAACATCAAGGCGGTGACCCGATCCTATAGGTTCATGCTCTACAACATTCGCAGAGTACGACCCTGCCTTACACAGGAAGCTGCGCAGGTCCTAATCCAGGCACTTGTCATCTCCCGTCTGGGTTACTGCAACTCGCTGTTGGCTGGGCTCCCTGCCTGTGCCATTAAACCCCTACAACTCATCCAGAACGCCGCAGCCCGTCTGGTGTTCAACCTTCCCAAGTTCTCTCACGTCACCCTGCTCCTCCGCTCTCTCCACTGGCTTCCAGTTGAAGCTCACATCTGCTACAAGACCATGTGCTTGCCTACGGAGCTGTGAGGGGAACGGCACCTCCGTACCTTCAGGCTCTGATCAGTCCCTACACCCAAACAAGGGCACTGCATTCATCCACCTCTGGCCTGCTGGCCCCCCTACCTCTGCGGAAGCACAGTTCCCGCTCAGCCCAGTCAAAACTGTTCGCTGCTCTGGCACCCCAATGGTGGAACAAGCTCCCTCACGACGCCAGGACAGCGGAGTCAATCACCACCTTCCGAAGACACCTGAAACCCCACCTCTTTAAGGAATACCTGGGATAGGATAAAGTAATCCTTCTAACCCCCCCCCAAAAAAGTGATGACGCTGTTCTCAGAGTGACATACAAAGGAATCAAAAGAAAAGGCAGCGCCAGACATGACTTTGGCATTGGAAGCAATGACAAGTCCTGGTGTATACAGCACAAAATGCATTTTCATCATAATGGCACTGTTATTAAATTCCCCCCCTTTAGGGACCCCTCCAAGCACAGAATAGGAGTGTATCTGGACTGGCCGGCCAGCACCCTGTCCTTCTACACGGTCTCCTCTGACTGGCCGGCCAGCACCCTGTCCTTCTACACGGTCTTCTCTGACTGGCCGGCCAGCACCCTGTCCTTCTACACGGTCTCCTCTGACTGGCCGGCCAGCACCCTGTCCGTCTACACGGTCTTCTCTGACACATTGACCCACATGTACACATTCCACACCACATTCACTGAGCCCCTCTATCCAGCTTTTGGACTAGCCGGCTGTTACCTTTGCTCAGTGTCTTTGTGCCAGGTAGAGTAGCCTTCTCAGTCCTGGAGGAACACCTGGGTCTCCATGACAACAGTCACACAAACACCCTTCGGTTCTAACACGACCGTGTGACTTGATGGCTTTGACAGTGGTCATGACTTCAGATATGGACATTAATAAATCAGTTGTTGTGAGGAGATTACTTTATTATATTCCTGTGACTGTACATCCATGTTTTGTTATGTTAGTGCAGTTCTGTAAAATGCCTTTGACTTTGAATAGGATGCATATTATTGTTAAGTGTGATCAAATAATTTGTAAATATTTGTTTGTTAAACATGTGTTGCATCATACAGTAAACACAACACACACATCTCTGTCTGTGTAGAGTAGGCCAGAGTTTCTCAAGAAAAATAAAGCTTTGGTTTAGACACTCATTTCATTTTAGTATTGACTGATATTGGTCAATGTTGGTGGTGAATATTGAAGTGAATTTGGTGGATTGCCAGATAGAGGTATAAACACACAACCTTCTAGAGCAGATAGAGGTATAAACACACAACCTTCTAGACCAGATAGAGGTACAAACACACAACCTTCTAGACCAGATAGAGGTACAAACACACAACCTTCTAGAGCAGATAGAGGTATAAACACACAACCTTCTAGACCAGATAAAGGTATAAACACACAACCTTCTGGACCAGATAAAGGTATAAACACACAACCTTCTAGACCAGATAGAGGTATAAACACACAACCTTCTAGACCAGATAAAGGTATAAACACACAACCTTCTAGAGCAGATAGAGGTATAAACACACAATTTTCTAGACCAGATAAAGGTATAAACACACAACCTTCTAGACCAGATAGAGGTACAAACACACAACCTTCTAGACCAGATAAAGGTATAAACACACAACCTTCTAGACCAGATAGAGGTACAAACACACAACCTTCTAGACCAGATAAAGGTATAAACACACAACCTTCTAGACCAGATAGAGGTATAAACACACAACCTTCTAGACCAGATAGAGGTATAAACACACAACCTTCTAGACCAGATAGAGGTATAAACACACAACCTTCTAGACCAGATAGAGGTATAAACACACAACCTTCTAGACTAGAAGGAGGTATAAACACACAACCGTCTAGACCAGATAGAGGTATAAACACACAACCTTCTAGACCAGATAGAGGTATAAACACACAACCTTCTAGACCAGATAGAGGTATAAACACACAACCTTCTAGACCAGATAGAGGTATAAACACACAACCTTCTAGACCAGATAAAGGTATAAACACACAACCTTCTGGACCAGATAGAGGTATAAACACACAACCTTCTAGACCAGATAAAGGTACAAACACACAACCTTCTAGACCAGATAGAGGTACAAACACACAACCTTCTAGACCAGATAAAGGTATAAACAAACAACCTTCTAGACCAGATAGAGGTATAAACACACAACCTTCTAGACCAGATAAAGGTATAAACACACAACCTTCTAGACCAGATAGAGGTATAAACACACAACCTTCTAGACCAGATAAAGGTATAAACACACAACCTTCTAGACCAGATAGAGGTACAAACACACAACCTTCTAGACCAGATAAAGGTATAAACACACAACCTTCTAGACCAGATAGAGGTATAAACACACAACCTTCTAGACCAGATAGAGGTATAAACACACAACCTTCTAGACCAGATAGAAGTATAAACACACAACCTTCTAGACCAGATAGAGGTATAAACACACAACCTTCTAGACCAGATAGAGGTACAAACACACAACCTTCTAGACCAGAAGGAGGTATAAACACACAAGCTTCTAGACCAGATAGAGGTACAAACACACAACCTTCTAGACCAGATAAAGGTATAAACACACAACCTTCTAGACCAGATAGAGGTATAAACACACAACCTTCTAGACCAGATAAAGGTATAAACACACAACCTTCTAGACCAGATAGAGGTATAAACACATAACCTTCTAAACTTGATAAAGGAATAAACACACAACACTCTAGACCAGATAGAGGTACAAACACACAACCTTCTAGACCAGATAAAGGTATAAACACACAACCTTCTAGACCAGATAGAGGTATAAACACACAACCTTCTAGACCAGATAGAGGTATAAACACACAACCTTCTAGACCAGATAGAGGTATAAACACACAACCTTCTAGACCAGAAGGAGGTATAAACACACAACCTTCTAGACCAGATAGAGGTATAAACACACAACCTTCTAGACCAGAAGGAGGTATAAACACACAACCTTCTAGACCAGATAATGGTATAAACACACAACCTTCTAGACCAGATAGAGGTATAAACACACAACCTTCTAGACCAGATAAAGGTATAAACACACAACCTTCTAGACCAGATAAAGGTATGAACACACAACCTTCTAGACCAGATAGAGGTATAAACACACAACCTTCTAGACCAGATAGAGGTATAAACACACAACCTTCTAGACCAGATAAAGGTATAAACACACAACCTTCCAGACCAGATAAAGGTATAAACGCACAACCTTCCAGACCAGATAAAGGTATAAACACACAACCTTCTAGACCAGATAGAGGTATAAACACACAACCTTCTAGACCAGATAGAGGTATAAACACACAACCTTCTAGACCAGATAGAGGTATAAACACACAACCTTCTAGACTAGAAGGAGGTATAAACACACAACCGTCTAGACCAGATAGAGGTACAAACACACAACCTTCTAGACCAGATAAAGGTATAAACACACAACCTTCTAGACTAGAAGGAGGTATAAACACACAACCTTCTAGACCAGATAGAGGTATAAACACACAACCTTCTAGACCAGATGGAGATATAAACACACAACCTTCTAGACCAGATAGAGGTATAAACACACAACCTTCTAGACCAGATAAAGGTATAAACACACAACCTTCTAGACCAGATAAAGGTATAAACACACAACCTTCTAGACCAGATAGAGGTATAAACACACAACCTTCTAGACCAGATAGAGGTATAAACACACAACCTTCTAGACCAGAAGGAGGTATAAACACACAAGCTTCTAGACCAGATAGAGGTACAAACACACAACCTTCTAGACCAGATAAAGGTATAAACACACAACCTTCTAGACCAGATAGAGGTATAAACACACAACCTTCTAGACCAGATAAAGGTATAAACACACAACCTTCTAGACCAGATAGAGGTATAAACACATAACCTTCTAAACTTGATAAAGGAATAAACACACAACACTCTAGACCAGATAGAGGTACAAACACACAACCTTCTAGACCAGATAAAGGTATAAACACACAACCTTCAAGACCAGATAGAGGTATAAACACGCAACCTTCTAGACCAGATAGAGGTATAAACACACAACCTTCTAGACCAGATAAAGGTATAAACACACAACCTTCTAGACCAGATAGAGGTATAAACACACAACCTTCTAGACCAGATAGAGGTATAAACACACAACCTTCTAGACCAGATAGAGGTATAAACACACAACCTTCTAGACCAGATAGAGGTATAAACACACAACCTTCTAGACCAGATAGAGGTATAAACACACAACCTTCTAGACCAGAAGGAGGTATAAACACACAACCTTCTAGACCAGATAATGGTATAAACACACAACCTTCTAGACCAGATAGAGGTATAAACACACAACCTTCTAGACCAGATAAAGGTATAAACACACAACCTTCTAGACCAGATAAAGGTATGAACACACAACCTTCTAGACCAGATAGAGGTATAAACACACAACCTTCTAGACCAGATAGAGGTATAAACACACAACCTTCTAGACCAGATAAAGGTATAAACACACAACCTTCCAGACCAGATAAAGGTATAAACGCACAACCTTCCAGACCAGATAAAGGTATAAACACACAACCTTCTAGACCAGATAGAGGTATAAACACACAACCTTCTAGACCAGATAGAGGTATAAACACACAACCTTCTAGACCAGATAGAGGTATAAACACACAACCTTCTAGACTAGAAGGAGGTATAAACACACAACCGTCTAGACCAGATAGAGGTACAAACACACAACCTTCTAGACCAGATAAAGGTATAAACACACAACCTTCTAGACTAGAAGGAGGTATAAACACACAACCTTCTAGACCAGATAGAGGTATAAACACACAACCTTCTAGACCAGATGGAGATATAAACACACAACCTTCTAGACCAGATAGAGGTATAAACACACAACCTTCTAGACCAGATAAAGGTATAAACACACAACCTTCTAGACCAGATAAAGGTATAAACACACAACCTTCTAGACCAGATAGAGGTATAAACACACAACCTTCTAGACCAGATAGAGGTATAAACACACAACCTTCTAGACCAGAAGGAGGTATAAACACACAAGCTTCTAGACCAGATAGAGGTACAAACACACAACCTTCTAGACCAGATAAAGGTATAAACACACAACCTTCTAGACCAGATAGAGGTATAAACACACAACCTTCTAGACCAGATAAAGGTATAAACACACAACCTTCTAGACCAGATAGAGGTATAAACACATAACCTTCTAAACTTGATAAAGGAATAAACACACAACACTCTAGACCAGATAGAGGTACAAACACACAACCTTCTAGACCAGATAAAGGTATAAACACACAACCTTCAAGACCAGATAGAGGTATAAACACGCAACCTTCTAGACCAGATAGAGGTATAAACACACAACCTTCTAGACCAGATAGAGGTATAAACACACAACCTTCTAGACCAGAAGGAGGTATAAACACACAACCTTCTAGACCAGATAAAGGTATAAACACACAACCTTCTAGACCAGATAGAGGTATAAACACACAACCTTCTAGACCAGATAAAGGTATAAACACACAACCTTCTAGACCAGATAAAGGTATGAACACACAACCTTCTAGACCAGATAGAGGTATAAACACACAACCTTCTAGACCAGATAGAGGTATAAACACACAACCTTCTAGACCAGATAAAGGTATAAACACACAACCTTCCAGACCAGATAAAGGTATAAACGCACAACCTTCCAGACCAGATAAAGGTATAAACACACAACCTTCTAGACCAGATAGAGGTATAAACACACAACCTTCTAGACCAGATAGAGGTATAAACACACAACCTTCTAGACCAGATAGAGGTATAAACACACAACCTTCTAGACTAGAAGGAGGTATAAACACACAACCGTCTAGACCAGATAGAGGTACAAACACACAACCTTCTAGACCAGATAAAGGTATAAACACACAACCTTCTAGACTAGAAGGAGGTATAAACACACAACCTTCTAGACCAGATAGAGGTATAAACACACAACCTTCTAGACCAGATGGAGATATAAACACACAACCTTCTAGACCAGATAGAGGTATAAACACACAACCTTCTAGACCAGATAAAGGTATAAACACACAACCTTCTAGACCAGATAAAGGTATAAACACACAACCTTCTAGACCAGATAGAGGTATAAACACACAACCTTCTAGACCAGATAGAGGTATAAACACACAACCTTCTAGACCAGATAGAGGTATAAACACACAACCTTCTAGACCAGATAAAGTTATAAACACACAACCTTCTAGACCAGATAGAGGTATAAACACACAACCTTCTAGACCAGATAGAGGTATAAACACACAACCTTCTAGACCAGATAGAGGTACAAACACACAACCTTCTAGACCAGATAGAGGTATAAACACACAACCTTCTAGACCAGATAGAGGTACAAACACACAACCTTCTAGACCAGATAGAGGTATAAACACACAAGCTTCTAGACCAGATAGAGGTACAAACACACAACCTTCTAGACCAGATAGAGGTATAAACACACAACCTTCTAGACCAGATAGAGGTATAAACACACAACCTTCTAGACCAGATAGAGGTATAAACACACAACCTTCTAGACCAGATAGAGGTACAAACACACAACCTTCTAGACCAGATAAAGGTATAAACACACAACCTTCTAGACCAGATAGAGGTACAAACACACAACCTTCTAGACCAGAAGGAGATATAAACACACAACCTTAATTCCTATTGATTATTTATATACATGACAGGTTAGGAGCAGAAGCAGGGAGACTGAGTAGAGGGAATATAAATGCATATACACTCCTCATATGTATTTTGACAACAAAGCTACAATTGTACATTTGATTCTATACTCCAGCATTTTTGATTTGAGATCAAATATTTAATATGAGGAGACAGTATATAATGTCACCTTTTATTTGAAGGTATTTTCATGCATGTCTGTTTCACAGTTTAGAAATGAAAGCACGTTATGTATCTAGTCCCCCCCATTTGAAGTATTCTGACCAATTCACTTAGAGCAGTGTTTCCCAACTCCGATCCCAGAGTAGTCTACTCCCAACAGGACACTTTTTGTTGTAGCCCCGGAGGTACTCGAGGACCGGAGTTGGGAAACACTGTCTTGGAGTGTATTGAAGTAGTCAAATCTTTAATATTTAGTCCCATATTCCTTACACGCAATGACTACATGAAGTTGGTGACTCTACAATCTCTACAAAGATGCATTTGCAGTTTGTTTTGGTTGTGTTTTGGATTATGTTTTGCTCCATAGGAGCCTGAAATGTAGCCTTTTAGAAGTAGAGCAAAACAAATGACCTACTGCTTTACCACAGACAACAGTAACACATCGGTTATCACAAAATGAGCACAACGTTTGCTACTCAAAATAGTACAAAACCACAACCACTTATGGTTCAATGCAACTGAGATCTTCTAGACTGAAGACAGACAACAATGACAAGACACATTTCTACAAAAATATGCCATTTATTTATTCATATTTCAAGAAAATAAGTGTAAGAGGAGGTA
Organism: Salmo trutta; assembly: GCF_901001165.1. Classification (NCBI taxonomy): domain Eukaryota; kingdom Metazoa; phylum Chordata; class Actinopteri; order Salmoniformes; family Salmonidae; genus Salmo; species Salmo trutta. The sequence goes on along the minus strand of NW_021822911.1, from coordinate 346,351 downwards.
GCCTAGTGGTTAGAGAGTTGGGCCAGTAACCAAAATGTTGATGGATTGAATCCCTGAGCTGACAAAGTAAGAATTTGTCGTTCTGCCCCTGAACTAGGCAGTTCACCCACTGTTCCCCGGTAGGCTGTCGTTGTAAATAAGGATTTGTTCTTAACTAAATTGCCTAGTTAAATAAAGTTAAACTTTCAAAAAAGGAGAGGGGAGTCGGTGAATATGGAGTCTCTGTTGGTTTTGTCTCTCACAATCCAAAGCGGGACACCAGCTTCTCCTGATCATCCAGGTTTTTCTGCACCTTCTTCCTCATGTAGAATATGAGACAGAGGGACAGAAACATGTACATTAACTTAATAATAATAATCATCTGCCATTTAGAAGAGGCTTTTATCCAAAACATACATTTTAAGTACTGGTGGTCCCGGGAATCAAACCCACTATCCTGGCATTGCAAGCGCCATGCACTACAAACTGAACTACATTTAGCAACTTCCATTCAACTAAATGTTTCCATTCAACTACACACTGACTTTGCATTCAACTAAAGTAGGCAAAAACAACCACACATCACAATCATTGCAAGTAAAATGTTCAAAAAACAGCAGCTATCTGAAGGGATATGTTTTCAGACGGATGTTCTAAACATAAAGGAAGGAAGTCACATGTCACATGATTCCAACTGTTTAATACAACCATTGTTGAGAGACTTCCTTTCTTTCTTTGGATACTGTTTACCCTCCGTTGCTCAGCAACTCTACAAACATTTAGCGGTGTGCCTCAGCCCATGCTTTTTAAGGGACTGCTGCTCTGACAGCTTGGTTACTGGGGCATTGAACTGGCAACATCTAGTTTGTGTGTGTTAGTGTGTAATGTGTGTAGCATATATGTTGATGTGTATTTCAGAGTGAGTCTATGTGTAACATATATGTTGATGGGTAGTTCAGAGTGGGTCTATGTTAACATACACTGCTCAAAAAAATAAAGGGAACACTTAAACAACACAATGTAACTCCAAGTCAATCACACTTCTGTGAAATCAAACTGTCCACTTAGGAAGCAACACTGATTGACAATAAATTTCACATGCTGTTGTGCAAATGGAATAGACAACAGGTGGAAATTATAGGCAATTAGCAAGACACCCCCAATAAAGGAGTGGTTCTGCAGGTGGGGACCACAGACCACTTCTCAGTTCCTATGCTTCCTGGCTGATGGTTTGGTCACTTTTGAATGCTGGCGGTGCTTTCACTCTAGTGGTAGCATGAGACGGAGTCTACAACCCACACAAGTGGCTCAGGTAATGCAGCTCATCCAGGATGGCACATCAATGCGAGCTGTGGCAAGAAGGTTTGCTGTGTCTGTCAGCGTAGTGTCCAGAGCATGGAGGCGCTACCAGGAGACAGGCCAGTACATCAGGAGATGTGGAGGAGGTCGTAGGAGGGCAACAACCCAGCAGCAGGACCGCTACCTCCGCCTTTGTGCAAGGAGGAGCACTGCCAGAACCCTGCAAAATGACCTCCAGCAGGCCACAAATGTGCATGTGTCTGCTCAAACGGTCAGAAACAGACTCCATGAGGGTGGTATGAGGGCCCGCCATCCACAGGTGGGGGTTGTGCTTACAGCCCAACACCGTGCAGGACTTTTGGCATTTGCCAGAGAACACCAAGATTGGCAAATTCGCCACTGGCGCCCTGTGCTCTTCACAGATGAAAGCAGGTTCACACTGAGCACATGTGACAGAGTCTGGAGACGCCCTGGAAAACGTTCTGCTGCCTGCAACATCCTCCAGCATGACCGGTTTGGCGGTGGGTCAGTCATGGTGTGCGGTGGCATTTCTTTGGGGGGCCGCACAGCCCTCCAATTCCTCACCAGAGGTAGCCTGACTGCCATTAGGTACCGAGATGAGATCCTCAGACCCCCTGTGAGACCATATGCTGGTGCGGTTGGCCCTGGGTTCCTCCTAATGCAAGACAATGCTAGACCTCATGTGGCTGGAGTGTGTCAGCAGTTCCTGCAAGAGGAAGGCATTGATGCTATGGACTGGCCCGCCCGTTCCCCAGACCTGAATCTAATTGAGCACATCTGGGACATCATGTCTCGCTCCATCCACCAACGTCACGTTGCACCACAGACTCTCCAGGAGTTGGCGGATGCTTTAGTCCAGGTCTGGGAGGAGATCCCTCAGGAGACCATCCGCCACCTCATCAGGAGCATGCCCAGGCGTTGTAGGGAGGTCATACAGGCACGTGGAGGCCACACACACTACTGAGCCTCATTTTGACTTGTTTAAAGGACATTACATCAAAGTTGGATCAGCCTGTAGTGTGGTTTTCCACTTTAATTTTGAGTGTGACTCCAAATCCAGACCTCCATGGGTTGATAAATTGAATTTCCATTGATTATTTTTATGTGATTTTGTTGTCAGCACATTCAACTATGTAAAGAAAAAAGTATTTAATAAGATTATTTTTTTCATTCAGATCTAGGATGTGTTGTTTAAGTGTTCCCTTTATTTTTTTGAGCAGTATATATGTTGATGTGTAGTTCAGAGTGGGTCTATGTTAACATATATGTTGATGGGTAGTTAAAAGTGGGTCTATGTTAACATATATGTTAATGGATAGTTCAGAGTGGGTCTATGTGTAACATATATGTTAATGAGTAGTTCAGAGTGGGTCTATCTGTGGTAGTTGTCCAACATGATTGTGTGCTGCTGGTACAGACATTGCACATTTAGGTGCATTAATGTTTCCCTGCACTGCATATTTCAGAAGTGAATAGAGTATCTCCTATTTCAGAAGTAAATATAGAGTATCTCCCATTTCAGAAGTGAATAGAGTATCTCCTATTTCAGAAGTGAATAGAGTATCTCCCATTTCAGAAGTGAATATAGAGTATCTCCCATTTCAGAAGTGAATATAGAGTATCTCCTATTTCAGAAGTGAATAGAGTATCTCCCATTTCAGAAGTGAATATAGAGTATCTCCCATTTCAGAAGTGAATATAGAGTATCTCCCATTTCAGAAGTGAATATAGAGTATCTCTCATTTCAGAAGTGAATATAGAGTATCTCCCATTTCAGAAGTGAATATAGAGTATCTCCCATTTCAGAAGTGAATATAGAGTATCTCCCATTTCAGAAATGTCACCTATGTATTTATTTACCTAAATTATCTTTAGATTGTAAACAAACTTGCAGCTTGACATCACCCTTCGAGAGAGTCACACTAACCATGTACCGGCAAAGTAACTTTCAAACACACACATCTGTATACTAATTGTATGCATTTGGGTGTGTGTGTGTGTGTATCTATATATATATATATATATATGTGTACCTGGTACAGAGCACATCCTCATGGAGAGAGCCTTGACAGCGTTGACACTGTCAACAGGCGAGAGAAGCGCTCCTCCAGCGTACTTAAGTGGAAGATCTTCACGACCTAGACAGTCGTGAAGAGGAAAATATTTGGCATGGGCCCTCAGATCCTCAAAAGGTTTTACAGCTGCACCATCAAGAGCATCCTGACGGGTTGCATCACTGCCTGGTATGGCATCTGCACGGACCTCCGACCACAAGGCACTACAGAGGGTAATGCGTACGGCCCAGTACATCACCGGGGCCAAGCTTCCTGCCATCCAGGAACTCTATACCAGGCGGTGTCAGAGGAAGGCCCTAAAAATGGTCAAAGTCTCCAGGCACCCTATTCAGACTGTTCTCTCTGCTACCGCACGGCAAGCGCTACCGGAGCACCAAGTCTAGATCCGAGAGGCTTCTAAACAGCTTCTACCCCCAAGCCATAAGACTCCTGTACATCTAATCAAATGGCTACCCAGATTATTTGCATTGCCCTCACCCCCACCACCCTCTTTCTAATCAAATCACAAGTTTATTTGTCACGTGTGCCGAATACAACAGGTGTAGATCTTACAGTGAAATGCATACTTACAGGATCTAACCAATAGTGCGAAAAAAATGTGTGTGTGTGTGTGTGTGTGTGTGTGTGTGTGTGTGTGTGTGTGTGTGTGTGTGTGTGTGTGTGTGTGTGTGTGTGTGTGTGTTTCTGTAGGTAGGTAAGTAAAGAAATAAAACAACAGTTCAAAGACATTTGAAAATAAGAGTAGCGAGGCTATATACAGACACCGGTTAGTCAGGCTGATTGAGGTAGTATGTAGATATGGTTAAAGTGACTATGCATATATGATGAACAGAGAGTAGCATTAGCGTAAAAAGAGGGGTTGGCGGGTGGTGGGACACAATGCAGATAGTCCGGTTAGCCAATGTGCGGGGGCACCAGTTTGTTGGGCTAATTGAGGTAGTATGTACATGACTGTATAGTTAAAGGGACTATGCATATAAGATAAACAGAGATTAGCAGCAGCGTAAAAGAGGTGTTGGGGGGCACACAACGCAAATAGTCTGGATTACCATTGGTTACCTGTTCAGAAGTCTTATGGCTTGGGGGTAAAAACTGTTGAGAAGCCTTTTTGTCCTAGACTTGGCACTCCGGTACCGCTTGCCATGCGGTAGTAGACAGAACAGGCTATTACTGGGGTGGCTGGGGTCTTTGACAATTTTTAGGGCCTTCCTCTGACACCACCTGGTGTAGAGGTCCTGGATGGCAGGCAGCTTATCCCCAGTGATGTATTGGGCTGTACGCACTACCCTCTGAAGTGCCTTGCGGTCGGAGGCCGAGCAATTGCCGTACCAGGCAGTGATGCAACCGGTCAGGATGCTCTCGATGTTGCAGCTGTAGAACCTTTTGAGGATCTCAGGACCCATGCCAAATCTGTTTAGTTTCCTGAGGGGGAATAGGCTTTGTCGTGCCCTCTTCATGACTGTCTTAGTGTGTTTGGACCATTCTAGTTTGTTGTTGATGTGGACACCAAGGAATTTGAAGGTCTCAACCTGCTCCACTACACCACCGTCGATGCGAATGGGGACGTGCTCGGTGCTCCTTTTTCTGTTCCTGTAGTCCACAATCATCTCCTTAGTCTTGGTTACGTTGAGAGAGAGGTTGTTATTCTGGCCCCACCTGGCCAGGTCTCTGACCTCCTCCCTATAGGCTGTCTCGTTGTTGTCGGTGATCAGGCCTACCACTGTTGTGTCGTCACAGCTAATATGTAGAAGATCTATTCCTGTATGGACAAAGTGCCTCTGATCAAGGATGACTGATCAGGTCCTCCTTGTCCCTATAATCAGCAGCTGCTGTTTTAGAGGGGGGGGGATAATGACAGTGGCAGTTTGGAAGAAAAAAAATCCATTCAGAAAGTTTCCTTAAAGTAGTCTCTCTGAACTCCATCTCGTAATAAGAGACAGATTTTTACCTTTACATTTTTACCAGCTCGGAGATTCAAACCAGCAACCTTGCGGGTACTGGCCCAACGATCTAACCACTAGGCTACCTGCATGACTCAAGCAGGGGCGAAAATCTGATATCAACTTTGGAGGGGACAATTACATGAAATTTTCTCAAGAGCAATTCCTGAGGGGACACCAAAAGTAGTGCTGTAACCAGGGGCGGAAATCCCGGGGGGGACACGACCCACCCATCCTGGGAAAAATATGATTTGTCCCCCCCAATATATCACTGAAACATAACTATGTAATTTAAATAATATTAATAATACGCAATGAAAGCAATTGTGCTGATTATAGACACTTAATAGCGCGTTTTTAAGTTTCAAAAGATTGCGACCCCCCTGCCCTCTGACAGGAAGTGGATACCTGATGTGTTGAATTGACTTTAAGCCTTTGCCATTGAAAAACAAAGGGGCTGAGGAATATTTTGGCACTTCCTATTGCTTCCACAAGATGTCCCCAGCCTTTACAAAGTGTTTTGAGTCTTCTACTCTGAGATCTGACTGAAGAAGAGCCTTGGAACTGTGATGGCCCATTAGACACCTTGCGTGCGAGTTGATGGTGGGTACTCTCATTCTGAAACGTTTTGAAAGAGAACCCAATGGTCCGCCTTGAATTTTATTCATGTTCTGGTTAAAAAAGGCCCTAATGATTTATGCGATACAACGTTTGACATGTTTGAACGAACGTAAATATATTTTTTACGTTCGTGAAGTGAAGTTAAGTCCGGCTGGCTTAGATCATGTGCTAACAACACAGAGGTTTTTGGACATAAATGATGACCTTTTTTGAACAAAACTACATTCGTTATGGACCTGGGATTCTTTGGAAGTGACATCTGATGAAGAGAATCAAAACCCAGTAAGGTTAATTTTAAATCTGGCAAGTCCATTGCGTTCAAGAGATGTAAATCTATAATTCTTTGAATGACAATATAATATTTTACCAATGTTTTCTAATATTAATTAATTATTTTGTTGTCATGACTTGACTGCCGGTATTGGAGGGAAACGATTTCCTGAACATCAACGCCATAGTAAAACGCTGTTTTTAGATATAAATATGAACTTGATAGAACTAAAAATGCATGCATTGTCTAACATAATGTCCTAGGAGTGTCATCTGATGGAGATTGTAAAAGGTTAGTGCATAATTTTAGCTGATTTTATGGTTTTGGTGACGCCTGTCTTTGAATCGACAATACAATACACACAGCTATTGTCAATGTACTCTCCTAACATAACCTAACTTTATGCTTTCCCCGTAAAACCTTTTTGAAATCGGACAACGTGGTTAGATTAAGGAGATGTTTATCTTTCAAAGGGTGTAAGTTAGTTGTATGTTTGAGAAATTTGAATTTTGACATTTATTTGGTTTCAAATTTGCCGCTCTTGAAATGCACCTGCTGTTGATAGGGTGTGCCATGGGTGGCACGCTAACTTCCCACATAGCCCCAAGAAGTTAAAGACAGTACAGTATGACCACAGACATAATGAAAAAGCAGCAGGTCATGATTAAAGATATTACAGTATGACGATAGACAGAATGACTGCAGCAGGTCATGATTAAAGACAGTACAGTATGACGATAGACAGAATGACTGCAGCAGGTCATGATTAAAGACAGTACAGTATGACGATAGACAGAATGACTGCAGCAGTTCAGGATTAAAGACAGTACAGTATGACGATAGTTAGAATGACTGCAGCAGGTCATGATTAAAGACAGTACAGTATGACCACAGACATAATGAAAAAGCAGCAGGTCATGATTAAAGATATTACAGTATGACGATAGACAGAATGACTGCAGCAGGTCATGATTAAAGACAGTACAGTATGACGATAGACAGAATGACTGCAGCAGGTCATGATTAAAGACAGTACAGTATGACGATAGACAGAATGACTGCAGCAGTTCAGGATTAAAGACAGTACAGTATGACGATAGACAGAATGACTGCAGCAGGTCATGATTAAAGACAGTACAGTATGACGATAGACAGAATGACTGCAGCAGGTCATGATTAGAGAGAGTACAGTATGACGATAGGCAGAATGACTGCAGCAGGTCATGATTAGAGACAGTACAGTATGACAATTGACAGAATGACTGCAGCAGGTCATGATTAAAGACAGTACAGTATGACAATTGACAGAATGACTGCAGCAGGTAATGATTAAAGACAGTACAGTATGACAATAGGCAGAATGACTGCAGCAGGTCATGATTAAAGACAGTACAGTATGACGATATTCAGAATGACTGCAGAAGGTCATGTTTAAAGACAGAATATTGCAAAATGTGCTTTCACCGAAAAGCTATTTTAAAATCGGACATAGCGATTGCATAAAGGAGTTCTGTATCTATAATTCTTAAAATCATTGTTATGTTTTTTGTGACATAATCTAATGTTTTTCTTTTGTTGTAAAGCCTTTTTGAAATCGGACAGTGTGGATAGATTAATCATATTATTTCCATTACAATCCACCCTATTGGCTAAATATTTCATATACACTATAACACATTTATTTTTATTGGATTCAGAAATGTCACACAAAATCAAACTAGATCAAAGAAAACGAATACATGTATTTTCATTACATACTTATCAATGACTGTTCTAAGCCTATGTCCAGTCATAACTCTTCGGATTAGGATTTTTGCTATGACCTTCATTTAGAGAAACAGTCTTACTAAACATTAACCTCTCTAGTACATGTGGGACGAACTCGTCCCACCTACGTAACAGCCACTGAAATCCAGTGGCGCGATTTTTGAATCGTTAGAAATGCTATAACTTCAATTTCTCAAACATATGACTATTTCACAGCTATTTAAAGACAAGAATCTCGTTAATCTAACCCCACTGTCCGATTTCAAAAAGGCTTTACAACAAAAGCAAAACATTAGATTATGTTAGCAGAGTACCCAGCCAGAAAAAATCAGACACCCATTTTTCAAGCTAGCATATCATGTCACATAAACCCAAACCACAGCTAAATGCAGCACTAACCTTTTATAATCTTCATCAGATGACACACCTAGGACATTGTGTTATACAATACATGCATGTCTGTTCAATCAAGTTCATATTTATATCAAAAACCAGCTTTTTACATTAGCATGTGACGTTCAGAAAAAGCATAACCACCGCAAACTTCCGGTGAATTTACTAACAGTTTGCTAAATTACTCACGATAAACGTTCACAAAAAGCATAACAATTATTTTAAGAATTATAGATACATTACCCCTCTATGCACTCGATATGTCCGATTTTAAAATAGCTTTTCGGATGAAGCACATTTTGCAATAATCTAAGTACATAGCCCGGCATTACAGGGCTAGCTATTTAGATACCCACCCAGGTCAGCATCCACCAAAATCACATTTCCTATAAGAAAGATGTTCTTACCTTGCTTGTTCTTCATCAGAATACACTGCCAGGACTTCTACTTCAATAACAAATGTTGGTTTGGTCCCAAATAATCCATCGTTATATCCAAACAGCGACGTTTTGTTCGTGAGTTCTAGAATGCTTCTTCGCGGTGTCGCGCATGGCGCATTGGCGTGTCAAAAATGTCTAAATATTCCATTACCGTACTTCGAAGCATGTCAACCGCTGTTTAAAACCAATTTTTATGCCATTTATGTCGTAGAGAAGTGATAATATTCCGACCGGGAGTATGCATTGAGCCTAAACAGCCGAATAAAATTTCTCCTCAGAAGCGACTCATGCACGCGCATCATTGAAAGGTCCTCCGAGCATCCACTTACAAAAGGCGATAATATATTTCAACCTGAGGTTCCCTCGTAAACCTTCAGTTATTTCGCGGGCTCTGAGAGCCTATTGGAGCCCTGGGAATTGTCACGTTACAGCTAAGATCCTTACTTTTCAATAAAAAGAGGTAAGACGCACGACTCCTTGTCAGACAGGGTACTTCCTGCTTGAAACCTTGTCAGGTTTTTGCCTGCCATAGGAGTTCTGTTATCTTCTTGAGGCTACCTGGGACGTTAGCGTGCCACCTGTGGCGCACCCTATCAACAGCAGGTGCATTTCAAGAGCGGCAAATTTGAAACCAAATAAATGTACAAATTCAAATTTCTCAAACATACAACTAACTTACAGCCTTTGAAAGATAAACATCTTCTTAATCTAACCACGTTTACCGATTTCAAAAAGGTTTTACGGGGAAAGCATAAAGTTAGGTTATGTTAGGAGAGTACATTGACAATAGCTGTGTGCAATGCATTGTCGATTCAAAGACATGCCTCACCAAAACCATACAATCAGCTAAAATTATGCACTAACCTTTTACAATCTCCATCAGATGACACTCCTAGGACATTTTGTTAGACAATGCATGCATTTTTAGTTCTATCAAGTTCATATTTATATCTAAAAACAGTGTTTTACTATGGCGTTGATGTTCAGGAAATCGTTTCCCTCCAATACCGGCAGTCAAGTCATGACGACAAAATAATTAATTAATATTAGAAAACATTGCTAAAATATTATATTGTCATTCAAAGAATTATAGATTTACATCTCTTGAACGCAATGGACTTGTCAGATTTTAAATTAACCTTACTGGGAAATCACACTTTGCAATAATCTGAGCACTGCGCCAGAAAAATACGCATCGCGATACAGACTAACCTCCATGTTGGAGGAATCTAAAATCGAAAATACTATATAAATAATCCATTACCTTTGATTCTCTTCATCAGATGTCACTTCCAAAGAGTCCCAGGTCCATAACGAATGTATTTTTGTTCAAAAAAGCTCATCATTTATGTCGAAAAACCTCCGTGTTGTAGCGCATGATCTAAGCCAGCCGGACTTCACTTCACTTCAAGAACGGAAAAAATATATTTCCGTTCGTTCAAACATGTCAAACGTTGTATCGCATAAATCATTAGGGCCTTTTTTAACCAGAACATGAATAAAATTCAAGGCGGACCATTGGGTTTTCTTTTAAAACGTTTCGGAATGAGAGTACCCACCATCAAATCGCGCGCCAGGGTGAATGATGGACCATCACGTTCCATGGCTCTTATTCGGTCAGATCTCACTGTAGAACACTCAAAACACTTTGTAAAGGCTGGGGACATCTTGTGGAAGCAATAGGAAGTGCCAGAATATAATTCACCCCCTTTGTTTTTCAATGGCATAGGCTCAAAGTCAATTCAACACATCAGGTATCCACTTCCTGTCAGAATCTGTCTCAGGGTTTTGCCTGCCAAATGAGTTCTGTTATACTCACAGACACCATTCAAACAGTTTTTGAAACTTTAGGGTGTTTTCTATCCATATATAATAAGTATATGCATATTGTAGTTACTGGGTAGGTGTAGGAGGCAGTTTAAAATGGGCACATCTTTTTTCAAAAAATTCTCAATACTGCCCCCTATACCCTAACAGGTTATACTCACAGACACCATTCAAACAGTTTTAGAAAATTCAGAGTGTTTTCTATCCAAACCTGAACAATAATATGCATATTCTAGCTTCTGAGTTGGTGTAGGAGGCAGTTAAAAATGGGAACATATTTTTTCCAAAATTCTCAATACTGCCCCCTATACCAAACAGGTTAAAGATGGTCTCATCTAACATGGGCTCCTCGTAATTGAATGAATCCTCCACCAGGCTCGGCGGTAGGTATTTGTCATCCCACTGGTCTGAACTTGGAATCGGTCCGTATCTCACCATCTGCTCCGTCATCGATCTCTGCAGAGCCCTGGAAATGAGACCTCTCGCACAAGGGACCAAACAACAACCACATAATATCAACACAGTCATACAGGTGAAAGCAGCCCACAACACAGTGATTACAACCTTTTTCCATTTTCCGAACGTACTATCAAACCATCCCGTGAGTGCCGTGTCCACCCCGGAATTTTCTGCTAACTCCTGAGCTAAATTATTTAGACCGGCCAGGGCCTTGGTCACTGATCCATCTGGAGCTGTGTTCTCAGGGATGAAAGTACAGCATTCAGATCCGAACATCACACACACACCACCCTTTTCAGCCAGAAGCATATCCAAAGCTATTCTATTCTGCAATACCATCAAAGTGGTTGCAGCTGTCTGTTCTGCTAACCCTTGAATTGCCTCTCTGGTATAGTTGATGAAACACTGTTGGTTATACTAAATGTAATTTGTCCAATCCACATTTTTATTGAGAGTCGACCACCAAAAAAGACTTGCTTCCAATCCAGCCCATATCTGATTCCTAGCTTTAAACTCATCAGGCAGCCCCCTTGGAACCCCAATGCTATCAATGTAAATTCTATCGTCAAAGGACCCTGACGGAGCACTCCTCCCCTCTCTTTCACCTGGCGCAAGGTCTTTGTGTTGTATAAGTGTGAAGGGCATGCCTAACTGTACCAATGCACAAATACCAGTCCAATTTGCAGGCAGGTTAGGCCACAGCTTCATACCTCCACACAACCACCAGACATCCGCTCTCTGCCTTTTTATCTTACTAAAGTCCTCGGAACTCAACCACCTAGTCAGGTCCCTCATTGTCTCATCAGTTGTAACATTCTCTGTCCTAGTGCATGTTTTTACTTCCCCTACGTTCCATCCGTGTGTGTTGTGTCGAGCCACACAATAATAGTCTCCTCCTGCCACTGTGAAAGGTGGAAGTCTGGATCTAATGGGCACATAGGATACAGATAATGCAGATCAGTGCAACTGTCTGGCTTCCTTGCCTTCATGAACAGCTTTACCATACAGGCCATTCCCCTTGGTAAATTCATTCCATCGAGTAGAAAGGGGATGGTTGTCAACTGAAGTTTGGCTGTTGCGCAGGCATAACCTTCTTCTTTAGCTACTGATCTAGCTGTATACTGAATCCATTCCAGCCATAGGTTGGAATCCCCAAACCAAGTCTCCACCTCAATCACTTCCTTAAAACTTCTTGGGGCTATGTGGGACGTTAGCGTGTCACCCGTGGCGCACCCTATCAACAGCAGGTGCATTTCAAGAGCGGCAAATTTGAAACCAAATAAATGTCAAAATTCAAATTTCTCAAACATACAACTAACTTACACCCTTTGAAAGATAAACATCTCCTTAATCTAACCACGTCGTCCGATTTCAAAAAGGTTTTACGGCGAAAGCATAAAGTTAGGTTATGTTAGGAGAGTACATTGACAATAGCTGTGTGTAATGTATTGTCGATTCAAAGACAGGTGTCACCAAAACCATAAAATCAGCTAAAATTATGCACTAACCTTTTACAATCTCCATTCAACACATCAGGTATCCACTTCCTGTCAGAATCTGTCTCAGGGTTTTGCCTGCCAAATGAGTTCTGTTATACTCACAGACACCATTCAAACAGTTTTAGAAACTTTAGGGTGTTTTCTATCCATATATAATAAGTATATGCATATTCTAGTTACTGGGTAGGATTAGTAACCAGATTAAATCGGGTACATTTTTTTATCCAGCCGTGAAAATACTGCCCCCTATACCCTAACAGGTTAAGATCTTTCGTCTGAACTATCCTCACCGGTCCTTGGCTCTGGATGACTACACGGGTAATGTCCATTTTATCAGGGGTACTACTGGTATTCTGGCTGGCGGTAGAACTATCTCCTGTCCTAACCTCTACTACTCGGAATGGTACCGCAGTGTCGACAATGGTCTGGTCAAGGCCAACATACCATAACCCTAAATCCTCTTTCTTTATGCTTTTAATGGTCATTCCTATCTTCAAGCAATACTTCCCTTGCTCTGGATTGCAGTCAAAAACCCTGGCCTTCACTATACTCCATATGTTTCTATATTGGGTGTGTGGCTTGACATAGCCTTTTCTCTCTGTGTGAGCTATGACCTGATTCCATGAGTTACACCGGGATCTACACAGATTTATTACCCATGAAGTCCAAGTCCTAGACTGCCAGGAGGTTAGGGACCCCATTTGGTCTGCATAGAACTCTATTGAGACATCCTTCCCTAACTCTACTCTCACTTCCTTTTTATCCAGATCGAGTGACCTTTTGTACCTAGGCCATAAAAACTCCTCATCTTCTACACTATGGGTCAAGTTACCACTTTCTGAGTTCTCGAGTGGTTCATGGTGTATTAGGAATATGGCTCCCACAATCAGACAGCTCAGACTGACCAGTACCCCTGTAAAGCCCCACCCCCTCCCGGAGAATATATCACTGGCTAGAGGCCAACCCACACTTTCACTTCTATGAACGCACACAGTGAGGATCGGGCGGGTTAGGGAATCTTCGTTAGAGAGGTAACGCCCGAACCTTATTGGTATTCGGTTCTTCTCCTAACTCTGTGAATGTTCGACAGTGTCAGTGTGTCTTACCCTCCCGCAATGTGTGATATGAACCCAGGTAGCTCTTTCAGCTATTCTCACCAAAGGCTATTACCAGGAACACTTGGTATGGGCCCTCCCACCGTGGCTTCTTCCAGTTATTTTCTCCTCAGGGACTGGATCCACACCCAGTCTCCTGGTTGGATTGAGTGAATCATCTTCTCCTGTAATTCACCTGTTGGACACAAAGTCTCGGATATACGGGTTTGGTTAACCATGTGTTCTGTTAATATATCTTCAACTTCTATGTCTACCTGTTCTGGCCTCCCTAACTCTGGCATTCTATATGGTTTACCTGATCAGCTAAAATTTAATCCATTATTTAAAGAGATAGATCCTAGTAAACCAACTACCCTAATCATGTCCACCCAGTAAGTTGGGACCGCTTCTTCCAATTTAATATACTTATCTATTATGAACATTTTTTTTTAAGTAGTTCGTTATCCAATAGGCCACAAAGTGTTTCCGAACCTGCTCTACTATCCCCCTGTTGACACATGGCTCTGCCCATGTGTCAATCTTGCCGCATCTCTAAACAATGACTTAGGTAGAATTGGTAACTTATCATCATACCAAATACCGTCCTTATATAAATTGCTCCTAACTTCTCCCATTTCGAAATCCCTTTCACTGGTGCTCTAGACTGACAATTTTAATATAGCTTTGTCTATGTTTACTTCCTCTTTTAAGAACTGCTGTGTCGACGGCTGCGGTTTGACCTGTTTAGGATAGGGGGCAGTATTTTCACGGCCGGATAAAAAACGTACCCGATTTAATCTGGTTATTACTCCTGCCCAGAAACTAGAATATGCATATAAAAAAATACAAAGTTTCTAAAACTGTTTGAATGGTGTCTGTGAGTATAACAGAGCTCATATGGTAGGCCAAAACCTGAGAAGATTCTATACAGGAAGTGCCCTCTCTGACCATTTCTTGGCCTTCTATAGCCTCTTTATCGAAAACAGAGGATATCTGATGTAACGTGACATTTTCTAAGACTCCCATAGGCTCTCAGAAAGCGCCAGAACGTTGAATGATGACTCTGCAGTCCCTGGCTGAAAAACAGTAGCGCATTTGGATAGTGGTCAATCTGAGAACAATGAAACTGGTGTGCGCATGCACGTGAAGAGAGGGATGTTCAGAACTCACTCAGTCTGGTCAGTTTGTGAGGGTAGACTTGGAGGCTGCTTACCTGACATGGAGGAAGTCCCCCCTCCTCTCCCCTACCTTCCCTATACCCCCCCTCCTCTCCCCTACCTTCCCTATACCCCATCCTCTCCCCTACCTTCCCTATACCCCCTCCTCTCCCCTACCTTTCCTATACCCACCTCCTCTCCCCTACCTTCCCTATAACCCCCTCCTCTCCCCTATCTTCCCTATACCCCCCTCCACTCCCCTACCTTCCCTATACCCCCTCCTCTCCCCTACCTTCCCTATACCCCCTCCTCTCCCCTACCTTCCCTATACCCCCCTCCTCTCCCCTACCTTCCCTATACCCTCTCCTCTCCCCTACCTTCACTATACCCCTCCTCTCCCCTACCTTCCCTATACCCCCCTCCTCTTGTCTTTGTTTGTGATTAGGTTAGAAGAGAATGACTCCTCAACCCAAGAGGCCCTGGAGCAGCTGTGATCAGGTTAGAAGAGAATTACTCCTCAACCCAAGAGGCCCTGGAGCAGCTGTGAGAGAGCAGCAGTGTGGAAGCATTTGGGGAAATATAAAGGTTTCCTGGTAAAGAGGATTGACTGTTACATAAAGGGTCAGAGCCACTGAGTGGACAAAATATTAAGGATACCTTCCTAATATTGAGTTACGCCTTGTCAGTTTGTCATGGAAAGAATGGTGTCCTTAATGTTTTGTGTAAATTACATAATAATTATACATTTATGGATTGTTTTATGTTGCCTTTTGTTTTCTATTTATTCAACCTGCCATCTACACACCTGGGGACTGAGGGTTATGGGAGAACCCCCACATCACTAGCTTCTCTTTATTCAACCTGCCATCTACCCACCTGGGGACTGAGGGTTATGAGAGAACCCCCACATCACTAGCTTCTCTTTATTCAACCTGCCATCTACCCACCTGGGGACTGAGGGTTATGAGAGAACCCCCACATCACTAGCTTCTCTTTATACAACCTACCATCTACCCACCTGGGGACTGAGGGTTATGAGAGAACCCCCACATCACTAGCTTCTCTTTATTCAACCTGCCATTTACCCACCTGGGGACTGAGGGTTATGAGAGAACCCCCACATCACTAGCTTGCAGGTTCTGCAGCCTTGTAAAGATAAGGAGGGGACAACTGGGAGGCAGGTTGGCATTTATTGGCATGAATCTTGCCCTGGAGGCAGGTTGGCATTTATTGTCATGAATCTTGCCCTGGAGGCAGGTTGGCTTTTATTGTCATGAATCTGTTTCTGGAGGCAGGTTGTCATTTATTGTCATGTATCTTGCCCTGGAGGCAGGTTGGCATTTATTGTCATGAATCTTGTTCTGGAGGCAGGTTGGCATTTATTGTCATGAATCTTGCCCTGGAGGCAGTTCAGCAAAGTATTCACTTGCTGGCACAGGCACAAAGTAATACAATCCGATTTTAATCCTAACCTCAACCACACTGCTAATCCTTCCCTTAAATTAAGACCATAAAACAACATTTTCCACAGCCAATTCTGACTTTGCAGCTGACATATCTAGAGGAAATCGCACAGTTCTGCCTCCAGGTCAAGATTCATGACAAACGTCAACATGAGACAGGGAGAAGCAATGTAAAAATCAATAACAAAATTTTTTCACAATTAACATGCTTTTTCTTGTTTCAAGTATGTTTTATTATGAAAAGTACAATATATCCATGTATACTTGTACAACTATGGAGCGTATGTCCACATATAATTGTACAATTTGTTTTTCCAACATAAAAGACAAGAAATGATCACATTGGTATTTTAACAGTGTTATTGTAAGAGTTTAAATGTTTAAACAGAGGATACATCTAAAACAGAATAAAACAAGTGCAGTATGTTCTGAGAATGTTACTTTAACGTCGACTCGTAACGTCACACTATAACTTCATGGGAGTCTTGTGGAAAGACTGCATGTTGTTTTGGGTGGATTGAGTGATGTCTTCATCAACATTTTGCAGAATATTCCGGTAATATTTTCACCTCTTGTCGGCTGCAGACATTCATAAGGAGTTCCAGTAGTTTATTTGCCATTTGCAGGTATTAAAAGTAATACATACATTGTAATTCCTTGTTGGATCTCTCTCACATACAGGACAGTACATACCAGAGGAGGCTGCTGAGGGGAGGACGGCTCATAATAATGTCTGGAACAGAGTGAATGAAATGGAACACATGGAAACCACGTGTTTGATACCATTCCACTTATTCCACTCCAGCCATTACAAGCCTGTCCTCCCTAAATAAGGTCCCACCAACCTCCTGTGGTACAAACACAAACAGTAAAATATATCATGAAAAATGCAAAGTGGTAAAACATCAGAAAATATTTCAAGCCTGTCATGTGTGAGTGTCCAGTGTGTGTTTGTCCAGTGTGTGTGTCTGTTCAGTGTGTGTGTGTGTCAGTGTTTATGTGTGTCAGTGTGTGTGAGTCAGTGTTTATGTGTGTCAGTGTGTGTGTGTGTTCAGAGTGTGTGTTTTTTTGTGTGTTTGTGTGTGTGTGTGTCAGTGTTTGTGTTTGTGTTTGTGTGTGTGTTTGTGTGTATCCAGTGTGTGTGTGTGTGTGTGTGTCTAGTGTGTGTGTGTGTGTGTGTGTGTGTGTGTGTGTGTGTGTGTGTGTGTGTGTGTTCAGAGTGTGTCCAGTGTGTGTGTGTTTCAGTGTGTGAGTATGTGCCCAGTGTGTGTGTGTGTGTGTGTGTGTGTGTGTGTGTGTCCAGTGTGTGTGTGTGTGTGTGTGTCCAGTGTGTGTGTGTTCAGTGTGTGTGTGTTTCAGTGTGTATGTGCCCAGTGTGTGTGTGTGTGTGTGTTCAGTGTGTGTGTGTGTGTTCAGTGTGTGTGTGTGTGTGTGTGTGTGTCCAGTGTGTGTGTTCAGTGTGTTTGTGTGTCCAGTGTGTGTGTTCAGTGTGTTTGTGTGTCCAGTGTGTGTGTTCAGTGTGTTTGTGTGTCCAGTGTGTGTGTTCAGTGTGTTTGTGTGTTTCAGTGTGTGGTTATGTGTGTGTGTGTGTGTGTGTGTGTGTGTCCAGAATGTGTGTGTGTATCCATTTTGTGTCCAGTGTGTGTGTGTGTATATCCAGTGTGTGTGTATATCCAGTGTATCTGTGTCCAGTGTGTATGTGTGTGTGTGTGTGTGTGTGTCTGTGTCCAGTGTGTGTGTCTGTGTCCAGTGTGTGTGTGTGTGTCTGTGTCCAGTGTGCGTCCAGTTTGTGTCCTGTGTGTGTGTGTGTGTGTGTGTGTGTGTGTGTGTGTGTGTGTGTGTGTGTGTGTGTGTGTGTGTGTGTGTGTGTGTGTGTGTCAGGTTATTATTTCAGGGACACTGAGGATTCATAATGAACCCTAAACCCTGGATAGAGGGGCTCAGTGAATGTGGAGGTGAATGTGATCAGGAGGGTCAGTGTGTCAGAGGAGGCTCTATAGAAGGACAGAGTGCCGGCTGGCCAGTCCAGATACACTCCTACTCTGTGGGAGCTGGAGGAGGGGACGTCTATGGTAGTGAGATGATTATTGTGCCAGGCAGAGTAACTGTCGTCAGAGCAGAACAGACTCCAGGACTTGTTATTGGCTCCAATCAGAGAGTCAATCCTACAGTCATCACCCCATCCTGTCCTGCTGATTCCTTTATATGTCACTCCTATATCAGCCCCCCCACTCCACTCTACCTCCCAGTAACAGCGCCCAGTCAGACCCTCTCTACACAACACCTGTCTATAGTCCTCAAATCTCTCTGGGTGATCAGGATACGGCTGCTCCTCTGTCCTACATGTCACCTTTCTGTTCTCCTCAGACAGAGAGAGGTGTCTGTTTACTGTGTTTAGGTCCAGTGTGAGATCACAGACATCTGATGGATGAAACCAGACACAATATGAGAAATCATCATCATTCACATTAGAATGTTAACTCACTTTTCACTAATTCATTTAATGTACATGTTTCTAGGTATCAAAAGGAGAAGTTAAGGTCACT
>NW_021822910.1:72217-90050 GCF_901001165.1 Salmo trutta | reverse complement strand
CCCTTTGTCTCCTCCCTCCTCTTCTCTCCTCTCGCTCTCTCTCCTCCTCTCTCTCTCTCTCTCTCTCTCTCTCTCTCTCTCTCTCTTTCTCTCTTTCTTTCATCCCTTCTGGCTGCTGGATGGACCTGTATGTGTGTGTGAGTGTGCGGGTGTACAGTACCAGTCAAAAGTTTGGATACACCTACTCATTCAAGGGTTTTTCTTTATTTTACTATTTTCTACATTGTAGAATAATAGTGAAGACATCAAAACTATGAAATAGCACATATGGAATCATGTAGTAACCAAATATATTTTATATTTGAGATTCTTCAAAGTATCCACCCTTTGCCTTGACAGCTTTGCACACTCTTGGCATTCTCTCAACCAGCTTCATGAGGTAGTCACCTGGAATGCATTTCATTAACAGGTGTGCCTTGGTCAAAGTTAATTTGTGGAATTTCTTTCCTTCTTAATGCGTTTGAGCCAATCAGTTGTGTTGTGACAAGGTAGGGGTGGTATGCAGAAGATAGCCCTATTTGGTGAAGGACCAAGTCCATATTATGGCAAGAACAGCTCAAAGAAGCAAAGAGAAACGATAGTCCATCATTACTTTAAGACATGAAGGTCAGTCAATACGGAAAATGTCAAGTACTTTGAAAGTTTCTTCAAGTGCAGTCGCAAAAACCATCAAGCACTATGATGAAACTGCCTCTAATAAGGACCGCCACAGGAAAGGAAGACCCAGTTACCAGCCTCAGAAATTGTAGCCCAAATAAATGCTTCACAGAGTTCAAGTAACAGACACATTACAACATCAACTGTTCAGAGGAGACAGTGTGAATCAGGCCTACATGGTCGAATTTCTGCAAAGAAACCACTACTAAAGGACACCAATAAGAAGAGACCTGCTTGGGCCCAGAAACACGAGCAATGAACATTAGACTGGTGGAAATCTGTCCTTTTATTTTCAACAGGACAATGACTCAACACAACTCCAGGCTGTGTAGGGGCTATTTGACCAAGATGGAGTGCTGCATCAGATGACCTGGCCTCCACAATCACCCGACCTCAACCCAATTGAGATGGTTTGTGATGAGTTGGACCTCAGAGTGAAGGAAAAGCAGCCAACAAGTGCTCAGCATGTGTGTGAACTCCTTCAAGACTGTTGGAAATGCATTCCAGGTGGAGCTGGTTGAGAGAATGCCAAGAATGTGCAAAGCTGTCATCAAGGCAAAGGGTGGCTACTTGAAGAATCTAAAATCTAAAATATATTTTGATTTGTTTAACACATTTTTGTGTCCCATGTGATGTGCACCTTGTTCCTTGTTCCTCTATCAATGTGTGCCATGACTTGCCTACACAGAATCATGTACCTGTAGTTTCCATGACAATCACAATCAGGGAAGGTCCAGAATAAAGATTCATTCCAAAAGCTGAAGTTGCGGAGCCAATAGAATGCATGGTAGAATTAATGACAATTTATTTATCTTCCAGGTGAGGTCCCTATTGGTCCCTTGCCAGACACTTCTCAGATAGCCCGTTATTGTTTTCAGTGTCTGTGTCCCAAATGGCACCCTATTCCCTACATAGTGCACTACTTTTATGGGTCCTGGTCAAAAGTAGTGCCCTACATAGGGAATAGGTACCATGTGGATGTAACCAGTGTTATTCTGTCCATTGCTGTTATGTTATCTATCTCTGGTGTAACATTAGTGCTCTACAGACTCTTATGAATCATGTCAGGAGACAGTGGGCTCTAAACCACCTGTTGGTCTTAGTTGAACCGCTGCCTAATGTCCCCTTCACAGCTCCTCTCCTTTCTACTGCTCATCCCTCCCCTGAGAGACTGACTCCCTGCTCTGTTTCAAGACACAGTCCAACGTTCTCCAGCCTGCTGCACTGCTGCATGTCATGATCATTTGTTCACTTACTGAAACTGAGAAAATATTGCTCTTCTTCCTCTCTTCTTCCTCTCCTCTTCCTCTCCTCTTCCTCTCCTCTTCCTCTCCTCTTCCTCTTCCTCTCCTCTTCCTCTCCTCTTCCTCTCCTCTTCCTTTTCCTCTCCTCTTCCTCTCCTCTTCCTCTCCTCTTCCCTTCCTCTCCTCTTCCTCTCCTCTTCCTTTTCCTCTCCTCTTCCCTCCTCTTCCCTCCTCTACCTCTCCTCTTCCTCTCTTCTCCATCTTTCCCCTTCCACTTCCTTTCTCCCCTTCTCTCTCTCTCTCTCTCTCCCCCCTCTCTTTCCCTCTGTCTGTCTTTCTCCCCTTCTCTCTCTCTCTCTCCCCCCTCTCTTTCCCTCTGTCTGTCTTTCTCCCCTTCTCTCTCTCTCTCTCTCTCCCCCCTCTCTTTCCCTCTGTCTGTCTTTCTCCCCTTCTCTCTCTCTCTCTCTCTCCCCTCTCTCTTTCCCTCTGTCTGTCTTTCTCCCCTTCTCTCCTCTTTCTCTCCCCCCTCTCTTTCCCTCTGTCTGTCTTTCTCCCCTTCTCTCCTCTCCCTCTCCCTCTCTCTCTCTCTCTCTCTCCCTCCCTACAGTCGGTACTCACGGCGGTGGAACCGTCTGTGTCGTCGTAAGTGTCGAGCGGGGGTCAAATCCAGTGTGTTCTATTGGCTGGTGATCTTCCTGGTCTTCCTCAACACTCTAACCATCGCTTCCGAACACCATAAACAGGCTGACTGGCTCACAGATGCCCAAGGTACTGACACATCAATACCACCTTCAGAACACCATAAACAGGCTGACTGGCTCACAGAGGACCAAGGTACTGACACATCAATACCACCTTCAGAACACCATAAACAGGCTGACTGGCTCACAGAGGACCAAGGTACTGACACATCAATACCACCTTCAGAACACCATAAACAGGCTGACTGGCTCACAGAGGACCAAGGTACTGACACATCAATACCACCTTCAGAACACCATAAACAGGCTGACTGGCTCACAGAGGACCAAGGTACTGACACATCAATACCACCTTCAGAACACCATAAACAGGCTGACTGGCTCACAGAGGACCAAGGTACTGACACATCAATACCACCTTCAGAACACCATAAACAGGCTGACTGGCTCACAGAGGACCAAGGTACTGACACATCAATACCACCTTCAGAACACCATAAACAGGCTGACTGGCTCACAGAGGACCAAGGTACTGACACATCAATACCACCTTCAGAACACCATAAACAGGCTGACTGGCTCACAGAGGACCAAGGTACTGACACATCAATACCACCTTCAGAACACCATAAACAGGCTGACTGGCTCACAGAGGACAAGGTACTGACACATCAATACCACCTTCAGAACACCATAAACAGGCTGACTGGCTCACAGAGGACCAAGGTACTGACACACCAATACCACCTTCAGAACACCATAAACAGGCTGACTGGCTCACAGATGCCCAAGGTACTGACACATCAATACCACCTTCAGAACACCATAAACAGGCTGACTGGCTCACAGAGGACCAAGGTACTGACACACCAATACCACCTTCAGAACACCATAAACAGGCTGACTGGCTCACAGAGGACCAAGGTACTGACACATCAATACCACCTTCAGAACACCATAAACAGGCTGACTGGCTCACAGAGGACCAAGGTACTGACACACCAATACCACCTTCAGAACACCATAAACAGGCTGACTGGCTCACAGAGGACCAAGGTACTGACACATCAATACCACCTTCAGAACACCATAAACAGGCTGACTGGCTCACAGAGGACCAAGGTACTGACACATCAATACCACCTTCAGAACACCATGAACAGGCTGACTGGCTCACAGAGGACCAAGGTACTGACACATCAATACCACCTTCAGAACACCATAAACAGGCTGACTGGCTCACAGAGGACCAAGGTACTGACACATCAATACCACCTTCAGAACACAATAAACAGGCTGACTGGCTCACAGAGGACCAAGGTACTGACACATCAATACCAGTTGTTGGGGTACGCCCACACCATTCTGTTGTTGGGGTACGCCCACACCATTCTGTTGTTGGGGTACGCCCACACCATTTTGTTGTTGGGGTACGCCCACACCATTCTGTTGTTGGGGTACGACCACACTATTCTGTTGTTGGGGTACGACCACACCATTCTGTTGTTGGGGTACGACCACACCATTCTGTTGTTGGGGTACGCCCACACCATTCTGTTGTTGGGGTACGACCACACCATTCTGTTGTTGGGGTACGACCACACCATTCTGTTGTTGGGGTACGACCACACCATTCTGTTGTTGGGGTACGACCACACCATTCTGTTGTTGGGGTACGCCCACACCATTCTGTTGTTGGGGTACGACCACACCATTCCAACACAGAAAAGCTTCTTTATAATGAACTTAATGACCTTTTCTGCAAGGAAAACAATTTCACTCAATTCTAGGTCATATTCCATATAAATCTGTAAATACTGGACAGTTACTTTAAGTTATATACCCTCACCAACCTCTCTCTCTCTCTCTCGCCTCCTTTCTCTCTCTCTCTGTCTCTCTCGGTCTCTCTCTCTGTCTCTCTCGGTCTCTCTCTCTCTCTCTCTCTCTCTCTCTCTCTCTCTCTCTCTCTCTCTCTCTCTCTCTCTCCTCAGACATAGCCAACAAGGTCCTGCTGGCATTGTTTACAGGGGAGATGCTGTTAAAGATGTACAGCCTGGGTCTACAGGCCTACTTCGTGTCTCTGTTCAACCGCTTTGACAGCTTCGTGGTGTGTGGAGGCATCCTGGAGACCATTCTGGTGGAGACCAAGATCATGTCCCCGCTAGGCATCTCTGTGCTGCGCTGTGTGCGCCTTCTACGCATCTTCAAAATCACAAGGTATAGTACCACATAACACAGTCGCTAGGCATCTCTGTTCTGCGTACGCCTTCTACGCATCTTCAAAATCATAAGGTATAGTACCACATAACACAGTCGCTAGGCATCTCTGTTCTGCGTACGCCTTCTACGCATCTTCAAAATCATAAGGTATAGTACCACATAACACAGTCACTACTACATTAAAGCTAAATAAAAGACTGTGTCCCATTCTGTGGGGTAAAGAAAGCTGGAAGACAGTTCCTATGTGTATGGATGAGTCCCAAATGGCACCCTATTCCCTATGTAGTGGACTACTGTTAACCAGAGCCCTATTTCCTATATAGTGGACTACTGTTAAACAGAGCTCTATATTTACATTTTAGTCATTTAGCAGACACTCTTATCCAGAGCGACTTACAGTAGTGAATGCATACATTTCATACATTTTTTTTTTTTTTCCGTACTGGTCCCCCGTGGGAATCGAACCCACAACTCTGGCGTTGCAAACACCATGCTCTACCAACTGAGCCACACGTAGTAGAGTGGACCACATCTAACCAGAGCCCTATTCCCTACATAGTGGACTACTATTAAACAGAGCCCTATTCCCTATATAGTACACTACATTTCACCAGAGCCCTATTCCCTACATAGTGCACTACTGTCGATCTGCTGTGGCTTTGCGAACAGCAACGTAAAATGACCTTCCATCTAGCAACAGTCGACATGTTATCCATGACTAACGCCTACAGTTTCCATCAGTCACCATCCAATGGTACTTGTCCTCTCTCTATCACACTATCCATGTTACAATACCGTATGAGGAAGCGAAGGGAACACATTTTTAGTTGAGCGGATCCATTTCATTTCACCGTTAATGCGTTTTGAATTGTGGATAAGGAAGTGTGCTGACAGGGTTCACTAAATTCCAATAATATAGTAATGTAGCTTTCAGCTAGTTCTACTGAGGCTATACAGTACATTGGTGCTGCTGGTGGACTCCATCACACAACTGCTCTCTCCATGGTTGTGTCCCAAACGGTACCATATGCCCTATAAACAGTTGAAATCGGAAGTTTACATACACCTTAGCCAAATACATTTTTCACAATTCCTGACATTTAATCCGAGTAAAAATTCCCTGTTTTAGGTCAGTTAGGATCACCACTTTATTTTAAGAATGTGAAATGTCAGAATAATAGTAGAGAGAATGATTTATTTCAGCTTTTATTTCTTTCATCACATTCCCAGTGGGTCAGAAGTTTACATACACTCAATTAGTATTTGGTAGCATTGCCTTTAAATTGTTTAACTTGGGTCAAACGTTTCGGGTAGCCTTCCACAAGCTTCCTACAATAAGTAGGGTGAATTTTGGCCCATTCCTCCTGACAGAGCTGGTGTAACTGAGTCAGGTTTGTAGGCCTCCTTGCTCGCACACGCTTTTTCAGTTCTGCCCACCAATTTTCTATAGGATTGAGGTCAGGGCTTTGTGATGGCCACTCCAATACCTTGACTTTGTTATCCTTAAGCCATTTTGCTACAACTTTGTAAGTATGCTTGGGGTCATTGTCCATTTGGAAGACCCATTTGCGACCAAGCTTTAACTTTCTGACTGATGTCTTGAGATGTTGCTTCAATATACCCACATCATTTTCCATCCTCATGATGCAATCTATTTTGTGAAGTGCACCAGTCCCTCCTGCAGCAAAGCACTCCCACAACATGATGCTGCCACCCCTGTGCTTCACGGTTGGGATGGTGTTCTTTGGCTTGCAAGCCTCCCCCTTTTTCCTCCAAACATAACGATGGTCATTATGGCCAAACAGTTCTATTTTTGTTTCATCAGACCAGAGGACATTTCTCCAAAAAGTACGATCTTTGTCCCCATGTGCAGTGCAGTCTTTTTTATGGCGGTTTTGGAGCAGTGGCTTCTTCCTTGCTGAGCAGCCTTTCAGGTTACGTCGATATAGGACTCGTTTTCCTGTGGATATAAATACTTTTGTACCTGTTTCCTCCAGCATCTTCACAAGGTCCTTGGCTGTTGTTCTGGGATTGATTTGCACTTTTTGCACCAAAGTACGTTCATCTCTAGGAGACAGAACGCGTCTCCTTCCTGAGCGGTATGATGGCTGTGTGGTCCCATGGTGTTTATACTTGCGTACTATTGTTTGTACAGATGAACGTGGTACCTTCAGATGTTTGGAAATTGCTCCCAATGATGAACCAGACTTGTGGAGGTCTGCAATTGTTTTTCTGAGGTCTTGGCTGATTTCTTTTGATTTTCCCATGATGTCAAGCAAAGAGGCACTGAGTTTGAGAAGGTAGGCCTTGAAATATATCCATAGGTACACCTCCAATTGACTCAAATGATGGCAATTAGCCTAACAGAAACTTCTAAAGCCATGACATCATTTTCTGGAATTTTCCAAGCTGTTTAAAGGCACAGTCAACTTAGTGTATGTAAACTTCTGACCCACTGGAACTGTGATACAGTGAATCTGTTTGTAAACAATTGTTGGAAAAATGACTTGTGTCATGCACAAAGTAGATGTCCTAACTGACCAGAGGTCAAAGGTCCTCTTCTTCTGTCACTTTAAAGCCACGTGTATAACAGGTGCCTCCCTCCCTTCCTCCTGGCCACCACTACTAATCTCAGAGTTTAGTTTAACTCACCCTCCATGTTTACCTTACCCCTGACCCCTATTCAGAGGACACAAGAGGAGAGAGAGAGGGTAGAGAGAGAGGGGAGAGGAGGAGAGATTTGGTGAGAGAGGGGAGAGATGGGGTGAGAGAGAGGAGAGGAGGAGAGAGGGTAGAGGACAGAGAGTTGAGTCAACAGTGGAGTAGAGAGGAGAAAGGAGGAGAAAGAGGGGAGAGGAGGAGGGGAGAGAGGAGTGGAGGAGGGGGTAGGGAGGAGAGGAGGAGGGGGAGAGAGGAGTGGAGGAGGGGGTAGGGAGGAAGGGAGGAGGGGGTAGGGAGGAAGGGAGGAGGGGGTAGGGAGGAAGGGAGGTATTGGTATTTTATTAGGATCCCAACTGTTGCGAAAGCTGCAGATGCTCTTCCTGGGGTCCACACAAAACATGAAACATAATACAGAACATCAATAGACAAGAACAGCTCAAGGACAGGACTACATGAATTTAAAAAAGGCACACGTAGCCTACATATCAATACATACACACAAACTATCTAGATCAAACCATCTGGGTCAAATAGGGGAGAGACGTTGTGCCGTGAGGGGTTGATTTATCTGTTTTTTTAAACCAGGTTTGCTGCTCATTTGAGCAATATGAGATGGAAGGAAGTTCCATGCAATAATATCTCTATATACTGTAACTGTACACTTTCTTGAATTTGTTCTGGATTTGGGGACTGTGAAAAGACCCCTGGTGGCATGTCTGGTGGGGTAAGTGTGTGTGTCAGAGCTGTGTGTAAGGTGACCTTGCAAACAATTTTCACAATAATGTTTCTAATAAAAATAAGTGATGCAGTCAGTCTTTCCTCAACTCTTAGCCAAGAGAGACTGGCAGCATAGTATTTATATCAGCCCTCTGATTACAATGAAGAGCAAGACGTGCCACTCTGTTCTGGGCCAGCTGCAGCTTAACTAGGTCTTTCTTAGCAGCACTTGACCACATGGCTGGACAATAATCAAGATAAGACAAAACTAGAGCCTGCAGGACTTGCTTTGTGGATTGTGGTGTCAAAAAAAGCACAACATATTTTTATTACGGCCAGACCTCTCCCCATCTTTACAACCATTGAATCTATATGTTTTGACCATGACAGTTTACAATCTAAGGTAACGCCAAGTCATTTAGTCTCCTCAACTGGTTCAACAGCCACACCATTCATTACCAGATTCAGCTGAGGTCTAGAGCTTAGGGAATGATTTGTACCAAATACAATGCTCTTAGTTTTAGAGATGTTCAGGACCAGTTAATTACTGGCCATCCATTCCAAAACTGACTGAAACTCCTTGTTCAGGGTTTCAGAGACTTCATTAGCTATGAATCAACTCATTCTATAGCTAGAGGACTCCTGACATCTCCAGGAGTGATGAATATAATGTTGTTGTCTAGTACTGTCTTTCTGCTAGCTAGGGCCAACTACTTTAAGTGCTACCGGTCTTCCCAGTGTCCTACTTGGTGTGTGAACTGCTCATCATTTGCAGATAGTTGTTGACCTCCTTTTTACTAGAGGCTGCTCGCCTACTAATCTCACTGCAACCTCCCTCCAGATCTCTGTTCTCCTACTAATCTCACTGCAACCCCCCTCCAGATCTCTGTTCTCCTACTAATCTCACTGCAACCCCCCTCCAGATCTCTGTTCTCCTACTAATCTCACTGCAACCCCACTCCAGATCTCTGTTCTCCTACTAATCTCACTGCAACCCGCCTCCAGATCTCTGTTCTCCTACTAATCTCACTGCAACCCCCCTCCAGATCTCTGTTCTCCTACTAATCTCACTGCAACCTCCCTCCAGATCTCTGTTCTCCTACTAATCTCACTGCAACCCCCCTCCAGATCTCTGTTCTCCTACTAATCTCACTGCAACCCGCCTCCAGATCTCTGTTCTCCTACTAATCTCACTGCAACCCCCCCTCCAGATCTCTGTTCTCCTACTAATCTCACTGTAACCCCCCTCCAGATCTCTGTTCTCCTACTAATCTCTCTGCAACCCCCCTCCAGGTCTCTGTTCTCCTACTAATCTCACTGCGACCCCCCTCCAGATCTCTGTTCTCCTACTAATCTCTCTGCAACCCCCCTCCAGGTCTCTGTTCTCCTACTAATCTCACTGCGACCCCCCTCCAGGTCTCTGTTCTCCTACTAATCTCACTGCAACCCGCCTCCAGATCTCTGTTCTCCTACTAATCTCACTGCAACCCCCCTCCAGATCTCTGTTCTCCTACTAATCTCACTGCAACCCGCCTCCAGATCTCTGTTCTCCTACTAATCTCACTGCAACCCCCCCTCCAGATCTCTGTTCTCCTACTAATCTCACTGCAACCTCCCTCCAGATCTCTGTTCTCCTACTAATCTCACTGCAACCTCCTCCAGATCTCTGTTCTCCCTACTAATCTCACTGCAACCCCCCCTCCAGATCTCTGTCTCCTACTAATCTCACTGCAACCCCCCCTCCAGATCTCTGTTCTCCTACTAATCTCACTGTAACCCCCCTCCATGTCTCTGTTCTTCTACTATCTCACTGGGCAAACACCCCTCCAGGGCTTCTGTTCGCCTACTAATCTCAGCTGCAACCCCCCTCTCCAGGTCTCTGTTCGCCTACTAATCTCACTGCAAACCCGCCTCCAGATCTCTGTTCTCCTACTATCTCTCTGCAACCCCCTCCAGATCTCTGTTCTCCTACTAATCTCAGCTGCAACCCCCCCTCCAGATCTCTGTTCTCCTACTAATCTCACTGCAACCCCCGCCTCCAGATCTCTGTTCTCCTACTAAATCTCACTGTCAACCCCCCTCCAGATCTCTGTTCTCCTACTAATCTCACTGCAACCTCCCTCCAGATCTCTGTTCTCCTACTAATCTCACTGCAACCCCCCTCCAGATCTCTGTTCTCCTACTAATCTCACTGCAACCCCCCTCCAGGTCTCTGTTCTCCTACTAATCTCACTGCAACCCCCCCTCCAGATCTCTGTTCTCCTACTAATCTCACTGCAAACCTCCCTCCAGGTCCTGTTCTCCTACTAATCTCACTGTAACCCCCCTCCAGGTCTCTGTTCTCCTACTAATCTCACTGCAACCCCCCTCCAGGTCTCTGTTCTCCTACTAATCTCACTGCAACCCCCCTCCAGATCTCTGTTCTCCTACTAATCTCACTGCAACCCCCCTCCAGATCTCTGTTCTCCTACTAATCTCACTGCAACCCCCCTCCAGATCTCTGTTCTCCTACTAATCTCACTGCAACCTCCCTCCAGATCTCTGTTCTCCTACTAATCTCACTGCAACCCCCCTCCAGATCTCTGTTCTCCTACTAATCTCACTGCAACCTCCCTCCAGATCTCTGTTCTCCTACTAATCTCACTGCAACCTCCCTCCAGATCTCTGATTACTACTTTGTTTCCTTTTCTGTCTCCCTTTCCTCCAACCCTAACCACTCAGCCCCTACCTTCTCTCTCTCTCTCTCTCCCACTACTCTCTCCTCTTCTATCCTATCATCTCTCCCTTCTGCTAAATGCTTCTCCCTCCTGTCAGAGGATTCTGCCTCTTCAATCCTACTCTCCTCCCTTTCCGCATCCTATGACTCGCACTGTCCCCTTTCTTCCCGGCCGGTTCGGCCCTCCCCTCCTGCTTCGTGGCTAAGGGACTCATTGCGAGCTTACAGAACAGGGCTGCAGGCAGCTGAGCGAAAATGGAGGAAAACTAAACTTCTGGAGGACTATCATCCTTTCACACCCTCCTCTCTACCTTCTCTTTCTCTGTATCTTCTTCTAAAGCCACTTTCTACCACTCTAAATGTCATATGTCTGCCTCTAACCCTAGGAAACTCTTTTCGACCTTGTCCTCCCTCCTTAATCCTCCACCCTCTCCCTCCTCCCTCTCTGCGGAAAAAGGTTGACGACATCTGCTGCTCATTCACTCAGCCTATTGAGTCCACTGGTCTCCCTCACACAGAACTACCCTACGCCTTGACCTCTTTCTCCCTCCTCTATCCAGATGACTTCCTGTTGTCTGGCTGCCCGACAACCTGCCCACTCGATCCCATCCCCTTCTCCGTTCTCCAGACCATCTCTGGAGACTTTCTCCCATTCCTCACTTCCCTCATCCCTGACAACTGGCTACGTCTCCTCTGACTTCAAAATGGCCCGAGTTGCTTCCCTCCTCAAGAAACTTGACTCATCTGACGTCAAAAACTATAGATCTGTATCCCTTCTTTCTTTTCTTTCCAAAATACTTCAGCGTTCTGTCTCTGATCAACTTCCTCGTTATCTCTCTCAGAACAATCTTCTTGAACCTAACTAGTCAGGCTTCAGGACGGGTCACTCAACCGAGACTGCTCTTCGCTGTGTCACGGAGGCTCTCCGCACTGCCAAAGCTGACTCACTCTCCTCTGTTCTCATCCTCCTAGATATATCCACTGCCTTCGACACTGGGAACCATCAGATCCTCCTCTCAAACCCTCTCAGGGCTGGTTGTCTCAAGCTCTGTACACTCTGCATCCTATCTGGCAGGCCGCTCCCTACCAGGTGACATGCAGAGGATCTGTGTCTGCACCACATACTCTCACTACTGGTGTCCCCCAGGGCTCGATTCTAGACCCTCTTCTCTCTATACACCAAGTCACTCGGCTCCGTCATATCCTCACATGGTCTCTCCAATCATTGCTATGCAGATGTCACTCAACAACTTTTTGCCTTCCCGCCTTCTGACACCAAGGTGGCAACACACATCTCTGGTTGCCTGGCTGATACCTCAACTGGGATGTCAGCCCACCACCTAAAGCTCAACCTCGACAAGATGGAACTGCTCTTCCTCCCGTGGACGACCTGCCCGCTCAAAGACCTCTCCGTCACGGTTGACAACTCTACAGTGTCACCCTCCCAGAGTGCAAAGAACCTTGGCGTGGCCCTGGACAACACCCTGTTGTTCTCTGCAAACATCAAAACAGTGACCTGTTCCTGCAGGTTCATGCACTACAACATCCGTAGAGTAAGACCCTACCTCACACAGGAAGCGGTGCAGGTCCTAATCCAGGCACACGTCCTCTCCCGTCTGGACTACTGCATCTCGCTGTTGGCTGGGCTCCCTGCCTGTGCCATCAAACCCCTGCAACTTATCCAGAATGCTTCCAGCCGAAGCTCGCATCCACTACAAGACCATGGTGTTTACCTACGGAACAGCAAGAGGAACTGCCCCTCCCTACCTTCAGGCTCTGATCAAAACCCTACACTCCAACCTGAGTACTCTGTTCTGCCACCTCAGGTCTCTTGGTCCTCCCACCCCTATGGGAGGGCAGCTCCCGCTCAGCCCACATAGCTCTTCTATGTCCTGGCACCCCAATGGTGGAACCAGCTTCTCCCTGAAGCTAGGAGAGCAGAGTCCCTGGTCATCTTCCCAAAACATCTGAAACCCTACCTCATCAAACAGTATCTTACATGATCCTCCTCCTCACCTCAAAAAAACTTAACCAGGACTTGCACTTGACCCCCCCCCTGCCAACTCTACTGATAGCTACGTTATTGAAAAAAATGACTTTAGAATTCAAACTTAAAATGTTTTTAGTTCATTATTAGTTTTTTTTATGGATGAATATGACGGCTCACTGTTCATTGTTGACATTTTCTGCCTAAGTTTGCCCACTTTGCCAATGAACTAATCATTCAAATAATTGCCAACATCAAATGGTTTTGTGATTAATAAGCCATCTGATTCAATGAAAGATGGAGTTTAATTTGTCTTTCTGCCCTTAAAACTTTTTTTTCTCCATCATTCTTTAGATCATTGATCTTGGCTTCATAATACAGTTTCTTCTTCTTTTTGTTGAGTTTAGTCACATAATTTCTCAATTTGCAGTAAGTCAGCCAGTCAGATGTGCAGACAGACATATTATCTCATTTCAACCATACAGTTTTTCACTTCCTCATCAATCCATGGAGTTCTAACTGTCAGTTTAAGAGGTACATGCTTATCAATAATCGGAAAGAAGCAATTTCACAAAGTGCAGCGTCTGGATGCTCCGTATTAATCACATCAGACCAACAAATATGTTTAACATCATACACACTCGTTTGTATGATCTCTTAAACACTGTTTTAGCCCAGCTGTTGGAACCTTTTTTTAGGGGGTAGATCAGATAGATTGTAGCTTCCATCTATGTAATTGTCTGCATCATTTCTAATCCCCCATATATATATATATATATATATATATATATAATATATATATATATATATATATATATATATATATATATATATATATTTCATATGTGTTATTTCATAGTTTTGAAATCTTCACTATTATTCTACAATTTAAAAAATTGTAAAAACAATTTAAAACCTTTGAATGAGTTGGTATGTCCAAACTTTTGACTGGTGCTGTATAATAGCAACACCTTCCCCATAAGTATCCCTGTCTCTTCTATAGATGTTATATCCTTGTATTGCTACTGCTAAACGCAGCAAAAAAAGAAACGTCCCTTTTTCAGGTCCCTGTCTTTTAAAGATAATTCGTAAAAATCCAAATAACTTCACAGATCTTCATTGTAAAGGGTTTAAACACCGTTTCCCATGCTTGTTCAATGAACCATAAACAATTAATGAACATGCACCTGTGGAACGTTCGTTAAGACACGAACAGCTTACAGACGGTAGGCAATTAAGGTCACAGTTATGAAAACTTAGGACACTAAAGAGGCCTTTCTACTGACTCTGAAAAACACCAAAAGACAGATGCACAGGGTCCCTGCTCATCTGCATGAATGTGTCTTAAAAATGCTGCAAGGAGGCATGAGGACTGCAGATGTGGCCAGGGCAATAAATTGCAATGTCCGTACTGTGAGACGCCTAAGACAGCGCTACAGGGAGACAGGACGGACAGCTGATCGTCCTCACAGTGGCAGACCACGTGTAACAACACCTGCACAGGATCGGTACATCCGAACATCACACCTGCGGGACAGGTACAGGATGGCAACAACAACTGCCCGAGTTACACCAGGAATGCACAATCCCTCCATCAGTGCTCAGACTGTCCACAATAGGCTGAGAGAGGCTGGACTGAGGGCTTGTAGGCCTGTTTTTAGGCAGGTCCTCACCAGACATCACCGGCAACAACGTCATCTATGGGCACAAACCCACCGTTGCTGGACCAGACAGGACTGGCAAAAAGTGCTCTTCCCTGACGAGTCACAGTTTTGTCTCACCAGGGGTGATGGTCGGATTCACGTTTATCGTCAAAGGAATGAGCGTTATACCGTGGCCTGTACTCTGGAGCGGGATCGATTTGGAGGTGGAAGGTCCGTCATGATCTGGGGCGATGTGTCACAGCATCATCGGACTGAGCTTGTTGTCATTGCAGGCGATCTCAACGCTGTGCGTTACAGGGAAGACATCCTCCTCCCTCATGTGGTACCCTTCCTGCAGGCTCATCCTGACATGACCCTCCAGCATGACAATGCCACCAGCCATACTGCTCATTCTGTGAGGGATTTCAGGTGGGTTGGTGGAAGAGTGGGGTAACATCTCACAGCTAGAACTGGCAAATCTGGTGCAGTCCATGAGGAGGAAATGCACAGCAGTACTTAATGCAGCTGGTGGCCACACCAGATACTGACTGTTACTTTTAATTTTGACCCCCCCTTTTTTCAGGGACACATTATTCCATTTCTGTTTGTCACATGTCTGTGGAACTTGTTCAGTTTATGTCTCAGTTGTTGAATCTTGTTATGTTCATACAAATATTTACACATGTTAAGTTTGCTGAAAATAAATGCAGTTGACAGTGAGAGGATGTTTATTTTTTTGCTGAGTTTATATCATCAAATGAATTATCTAAGTGAGTTTCAGAAATGGCTAATATATGGATGTTATCTGATGTTAGCAAGTTATTGATTTCATAAACCTTATTTCTACGGCTACATATATTAATATGGGCTATATTCAGCCCTTTTGTCACGGTTGTCGTAGGATGAAGCGGACCCAAAGTGCAGTGTGATTATCGTTCCACATATTTTATTGAACTGTGAAACTATGCAACACAACAAGAAACCGTGACGCAGCGGTGAAACATGCACTAACTCAAAAACAATCTCCCACAAACCCAGGTGGGAAAAACACCTACTTAAGTATGATCTCCAATTAGAGACAACATCCCAAACAAAAACCCAACATAGAAATACAAAACTAGAACATAACAACATAGAAAATCTGAACTAGAAAAAAAAACAGTCACGCCCTGACCTACCCTACCATAGAAAATAACAGCTTTCTATGGTCAGGACGTGACACCTTTCCTGAGGGGCTTATCAGAGATAGACATAATATGGAAAAGAACAAACAAAGCAAGAGAAAAAAGAACACATTTAGCAGTCCATTAATCAATTGGTGTGTAAGTGTGTGTGTGTGTGTGTGTGTGTGTGTGTGTGTGTGTGTGTGTGTGTGTGTGTGTGTGTGTGTGTGTGTGCTGCGGGGTTGAAGCTACGAACCCATAGGCTTGGTTCTCTAATCCCTTCCAGGCTTTTGGGAGGGAGGGTGGACAATGAGCCTTTTATATCGGATATAAGCAATATCCCCAAGCGCTCTGGCAGCTTTCATGCCCAGGATAAGTTATATTCTCCTTTGGAGCACAGCTTCAGGATAATCTTTGTTGAGAGAGATGTACGTTCCCCTCAAGTTATTGGCTCTTTCCAGAACCGCTACCTTGTCCTTGAACCTCAAGAACTTGAATACTATCGGCCTGGGCCTGTCTGTGTGTGTATGTTTGTGTGTGTGTGTGTCAGTTTATCAGAAGATCTACAGGTCTCCTAGCCAGTCCCCTGAGAGGACAGGTGTGTTTGTGTTCATGTGTGCTTTCCTAGTCTTCCTATACGTGTGAGTCCCACCCTGTGTTGTGTCTTTACTATGGACTAAGTGATATATGACATGCTATTTTATCAAATCAATGGTCTCTTCTCATCAATGTCTGGTCTCTTCTCTCTAGTCACTGTCTGGTCTCTTCTCTCTAGTTACTGTCTGGTCTCTTCTCTCTAGTCACTCTAGTCTCTTCTCTCTAGTCACTGTCTGGTCTCTTCTCTCTAGTCACTGTCTGGTCTCTTCTCTCTCTTCTCTCTAGTCACTGTCTGGTCTCTTCTCTCTCTTTTCTCTAGTCACTGTCTGGTCTCTTCTCTCTAGTCACTGTCTGGTCTCTTCTCTCTAGTCACTGTCTGGTCTCTTCTCTCTAGTCACTGTCTGGTCTCTTCTCTCTAGTCACTGTCTGGTCTCTTCTCTCTAGTCACTGTCTGGTCTCTTCTCTCTCTTTTCTCTAGTCACTGTCCGGTCTCTTCTCTTCTCTCCCTCTCTCTACACATCCTGTCAGCATGGGCCTATGACTGTCTGGTCTCTTCTCTCCCTCTCTCTACACATCCTGTCAGCATGGGCCTGTGACTGTCTGAATGTTGACCTGCTAGACTGACACCCCCTATGGTCCAGTGGTGGCTGGTGGCACTTCAAATCGGAGGACGGGCTCATAATAATGTCTGGAATGGAACGGTATCAATCACATGGTTTCCATGGTTTCCATGTGTTTGATAGCACTCCATCGATTCCATTCCTGCCATTATTATGAGTCGTCCTCCCCTCACCAGCCTCCTCTGCTATGGTCCCCCTACGTTTCCCCTACCTACTGTACCAGTCCATGCAGTCACTGTTCAGTCTCACTGCTCTTCTCCAAGCCTGGGGGGTCCCTCAGTCTAATCAAAGCCTGCTCAGTCCAATACAGTACTACACCAGCCCTCAGTCCAATACAGTACTACACCAGCACTCAATCCAATACAGTACTACACCAGCCCTCAGTCCAATACAGTACTACACCAGCCCTCAGTCCAATACAGTACTACACCAGCACTCAGTCCAATACAGTACTACACCAGCCCTCAGTCCAATACAGTACTACACCAGCCCTCAGTCCAATACAGTACTACACCCAGCCCTCAGTCCAATACAGTACTACACCAGCACTCAGTCCAATACAGTACTACACCAGCACTCAGTCCAATACAGTACTACACCAGCCCTCAGTCCAATACAGTAATACACCAGCACTCAGTCCAATACAGTACTACACCAGCCCTCAGTACAATACAGTACTACACCAGCACTCAGTCCAATACAGTACTACACCAACACTCAGTCCAATACAGTACTACACCAGCACTCAGTCCAATACAGTACTACACCAGCCCTCAGTCCAATACAGTACTACACCAGCCCTCAGTCCAATACAGTACTACACCAGCCCTCAGTCCAATACAGTACTACACCAGCACTCAGTCCAATACAGTACTATACCAGCCCTCAGTCCAATACAGTACTACAC